>NC_142933.1:49956044-50033544 GCF_046866305.1 Octopus bimaculoides | reverse complement strand
TTAGATGGAACTAAAACTAAAAGATATTGCAAAACAAAAAAAAAAAAAAATTAGAGACTTAGATTATTGGACGCACACTCACGCATCCATGTATGCTCATACACATACATACACAAGCATAAACACACACACACACACATATATATATATATATATATATATATATATATATATGCATTCATAAAATTACGTGTGTATATATATATATATATATATTATTGCGGCAGATAAAGATTGTCTACTCGTATTCACACACACACACACACACACACACACACACACACACACACACACACATATATATATATATACACGCACATATACATATTTAATAAAGACGTTGATAATGAGGAATTCTGAAAAAGAAAATATAAACACAGACACACACACATATGTATGCATACCTATTTGCATGAGTGTATGTATGTGTGTGTATGTATATATATATATATATATATTGTTTTCCTGTCTTGTTTTTTGTCCGCCACTACATTCCTCCATGGCTAGATTTAATTTGCGTATACAAATTTAATCTGCGGTCCATGGGATGAGCCGTTTTAACGATGCGTCCTGCCCGAAGCTCGTCGAAACGCTGGTGTTAAAACGTGGGTAGCTGATGAAGTAGAATGTTCTCCATGTGGCTCGTGTGTTTTCTCGTCTACGTTTGTTTGCAATGTCCTGTACCCAGATATGCACCTATACATACAGGTGGATGTCGGTATGCACATACCTGTACGTATATATGCATATACTCATTTACTATTTGTTTTTACATGATTGAACGCAGCGTCTTCCAACTGTAAGTAGTTTTCGTAAACTTATATCCTCCGACGCTACTCTATCTCTTTCTCTTTCTTTTTCCCCCTCTAGTTCTTCCTCTTTACTACTACGTATCTCGCTTTACCCCTCTCGTTCTTCCTCTGTTACTACTACGTATCTCTTTTTTCCCCCTCGTATTTCCTCTCTTTCTCTTTTCCTCTCGTTGCTCACCTATTCTTCTACTTTCTCCCTTTGTTTCTCCCTCTACCACTCTCTCTCTTCCCTTTACACCGGCATGGTCACATGCTTCCGGTCAATAATCCTTTCCTTCCTTGGCTATCGCCGAGCAAACGCACGAACTACTTCGACCCTTTCAAGTTCGTGCTTCACAGCGTTCATACACACATAATTTTTCTCGTCTGGCCGTAAAGCCTTTTCTGTTTGTTTTCCTGTCTTGTTTTTTGTCCGCCACTACATTCCTCCATGGCTAGATTTAATTTGCGTATACAAATTTAATCTGCGGTCCATGGGATGAGCCGTTTTAACGATGCGTCCTGCCCGAAGCTCGTCGAAACGCCGGTGTTAAAACGTGGGTAGCTGATGAAGTAGAATGTTCTCTATGTGGCTCGTGTGTTTTCTCGTTTACGTTTGTTTGCAATGTCCTGTACCCAGATATGCACCTATACATACAGGTGGATGTCGGTATGCACATACCTGTACGTATATATGCATATACTCATTTACTATTTATATATATATATATATATATATATATACATACATACACACATGTATATATGCATGTATGTGTGTTGGTAGGTAGTTATGTTTGTTGAAGTTGGTTGAAGAAGTCCATGCATCTGAAGAGAAAGGGAGATAGAAAGGGAGAGAGAGAGAGAGAGAGAGAGAGAGAGAGTGATAGGCTCAAAGGGAGGGGGAAAGAGGTGGAGGAAAAGAAAGAAGGAATGATGGAAATGTGGTAAGATTGGCAAAAAAAATAAATAAATAAAATAAATGGAATTAAGAATAAGAAGCTAAAATGTTTAGTCAGCCACCTAAGTAGGATATTGTGTTTTGTTAGGATAATCTGGATGACTTCTATAAACAATGTAGAAGACAGTAAAATGCTTCGGGAAACAACAAAACAAACATATTTTGCAGGAATAATGTTTCTGAAAAGTGCTGTTAAAGCTGTTGCTGCTTTGGCTGTTGTTTAGCACGCTCCAGGTCAATGCTGACCTGGCAGAATTACGATGAAAGAGCTTCTTACTTATGATTACCTCGTCTTATTGTATACCTACAGTATGACTGCATTTGTCCAGTGTGCACTTTCTTTTGTAGTTTTAGGATATTTGGCAGCTATTTCTAGTCGCTCAAGCAACTACGTTGTGGATCTGTTTTTAAAAAGTGGTAAATACTAGAACTGACTGTATCATATCTAGTATTGTTTCCATTCTCTGGAAACTTATCATTTGTATATTAATAATTCTTTTTTGTTTCAATAAATATGTCGTTTTATAAATACCTTCTTTTGTCATTATCTATAAAAGATAACAAAAGCCAATATTCTGAATGATAAGTTTGTGAGTGCATTAAAAATAGAGGACTGAAGAATTCCAATGCTAACACGGGAGATAAATCTTGCAATAGCAGATAACTGCATTTAAAACATCAGTTTCTTTATAAATATGAAATAGAGTGAAGTATACATAGACGTGTGGTTTGACAGATACTCAAACTTAGATACTCAAAAGCACAAGTATATAAGTTAACGTAGCTACTATTAATATATATTAACGTATAGTAAACAAATGTTTGTACAGGGGAACATTGTTGGCGTGTTAGGTGTCGAAGTAACGCAGAGCAATTTGAAATAAAGTGTTTTGGCCATGACCACAACGGACTGCTCGGCTTGGGAATCGGAATCGAAATCACGAACTCGCGATCACGAGAAAAGCACCCTAACCGCTAGGTCATGCAGCCTGACACAAGCTTGCTTTTTAACAACGTAGTTCCGGGTTCAGTCTTACTGTATGACATCTTGAGCAAGAATGTTCTATTATAGTCTCGGGCCGACTAAAGCTCTGTGAGCCACCTCAAGGAAAACACAAATAGTGAATGGTGTTCCACAGGATACTGTCTTGGGACCACTGCTCTTCATAGTAGCCCTCTCAGATATGCCCTCAGCTGCCCGGATAGCTACTCTTGCTAGCTACGCAGAAAGTCTTGCAGAAAATACAAAACCCTAGCGATGTTGCACACCTGTAGCAGGGCTTGGACTCAATTTACAGATGGGCTGAGGACAATAATATTCGATTTAATGCTGGAAATTTCAAAGCCTTGCATTTCCAGTACCCAAAACTGAACTAAAAACTTACAGGATACAGTGACCCAGGAGTATTACAATCCCAGAGCCTAAATCAGTGCGGGACCTGGGTATCGACATGAGTAATGATATCTCTTTTCAAGTGCACATTACCAAGATGGCGACAAAGTGCAGACAGCTGGCTGGCTGGATCCTGAGAACCTCCAGAACCAAAGAGAAGGAAAGCATGATGGTCCTCAGCCGCCCTGATTACTGCTCCCAACTATGGTCACCCCCACAGTGTAAAATTAACAGCGGACCTTGAAGCTATCCAGCGAAGCTTCATAAAGAAGATCGTCTCATTGTGACAGCTCAGCTACTGGGAAAGGCTGAAGCAACTAAGACTCTACTCCCTGGAGAGAAGGCGGGAGTGATATGCAGTAATATACATCTGGAAGATCCTGGAAGAGATTGTGTCAAATTTTGGCATTGAAAGCTAGACAAATGCCAGAACGGGTCGCAACTGCAAAGTGCCAAAGATCCCCACAATGTCGTCGCGCTTGAGGACCAGTTACTGCAACGGCCTGGGTTTCGAGGGCTCACAACTTTTTAATATTCTCGCAAAGAACCTCAGGGACCTACACACAGTGGATGTAGGAGTTTTCAAAGCAAAACTGGATCTCTTCCTGTCGAGAGTCCCAGATGAACCCACCTTGCGGCAGGAGGCGCAAATGAGGGCAACAACATCTAACTCTCTTATTCAACAAATGCCACATACCAGAGGAGGCTCTCAATAATAACAGTGTAGCAAAACGTTGGTGCCCAAGCATGGCCACAACTTTGAGCTGAAACTGATTAATATATGTATGTATATATATATATATATATATATATATATATATATACAACTATATATATATAATTAAGTTAGTTTTGTCCTTTATAATACAAGTCAGGTTAGGTATGGGGGCGTGCGCCGTTGCAGCGCGTTGCTGCTTTCACCATACATTGGCATTTGTTCAGGCAACTCTCCGAGCAATGTCCCAATCCCGGGCAACTCTCTGAGCAATGTCTCAATCATTTCTTATCTCTGTGACATACTTCTTCATCTACCGTTACTATGTGGCATGTAGTCGACCAACACGAGCCATCACCCCAACTAGATCCTCAGAGAAAATACAATACATAGGAAAGAACTCGGAAAACTGAGCGACATGACCGAACAGTCTGAGCTGATGTTCTCGAATCATAAAAATAACAGGACGCATCCCAGTTTCTGAGTATCATTATTAGTTGCATACAAAATCTGGTGGGTGGTAACCCATAATCCTGCGAAGCGTCCTCGTATAAAAAGTTGCGTCCAAGTCTCGCAACTATAGAGTTAGACGAAGAGGACCAGAAACCTAAAGGTCCGAACCTTTGTCCTCCTGCTCAGATATCGGTAACGCCAAACTCTCTAGTCCTAGTGAGTCCTCAACTGCAGCAGCACGTTCAAGTCTTTTTAAGATGCCGAGATAAAGAGAAGCAGTCAACAACTTCGACATTCTCTCCCGCAGCAGAGACAGACGAGATGGAGTTCCTCCTCATATTAGGAAGCCAACAGAAGACTGGCTCTTTGCTTTGGCCCAAGAAACTCTAAAAGGCCAAGTGGTTCCGCTTTCTCAGTGATGGGAGAGCACTCCTCAAGACATCAAGAGACTCAACATGAACAACCGCGTCATCAGCAGCTATATGACCCTGAGCTGATATATGCCGGAAATATCCTTATTTGATCACAAACTTAGTGGTATCAGGTTTGATGTATAAATATTGATCTAAAATTTAGATTAATCTCAATTTGAGAGAAAATAAGTTAGATTAATATTAACAAATTAATTAATCAGATAATATATCATTTAAATGGAAAACTAACAAACGAAAACTTAAAATCTTTGCAGATGAGCTATAAATTAGATTGTAGATACATGAATAATTTAGTTCAATCAATAATTTAAATGACGACTAAACTACAATATTTTCAATTACAATATTTTCAAATGATTTAGGACAATGAAATGCTAGAAAATGAGAGATAAAATAGCTTATTGTATTAAATTCGACTGCACGTATTGTAAATATAAATCTTTCTAAAGTCGACATTGCCTTTCTTCCCTTTAGAGTTGACAAAATAATTTCTAGGATCAACTTGTCAAACGATTTCAATATTTTCAATATACTTCGTTATATTAGATGAGGCTTTTATTAGGTACATCAATCTCGAACATATAATGATTATAGAGATGGAGCACCGATGTTTGTAAGTAACATGTAGATGAGAGAAAAACTCTCAGGAATATTAAAGAAAAAATTGATATTTGCAATTCTTGTTAAAACTAGAAGATTTTTCTTCAAACGAAGTAAACTGAAGCAATTTAGAATTGTTGAAAATGACAATGAAAGATTCTAAGCAGATTTTAATCCATGACCCAATTGCCAGCATTCAAATACCATATCGAGTCTATTTATTAAGCATTAAAACTATCGTTTATGATAGAAAACAAAAGTGAAAGAAACTTTGTTTTAGGATTTTTGTTCAGAAATATCTTATGAGTTTCTCAAACGGTAACAGGTTTCTAGGACCAATGAGGAATGTATAATGCGAAAAGTCTAATTCGGACTTGTGCCGCCCCTCACATATTGGTTAGTTTTACAGATAGAATAGTTTGGAAAGCCTTGGACACAAGTAATACACTACTATCATTGCTTATTACATTGAGAGAGCTACATATAATTGAATCTTATGATACCACTCACTTAGGAGATAATAAATGTTTGTATTCTCACGTTGTAGTATGAGTTGTTTAGCCCCAAGTCAGCCTTGGTACATCAGAACTTGTCTCAAGGGAATTTGTCTATCAACATCTTGTTCTGTTTTTTTTTCGTGCATAGCGCATCCATGAACATAGCTAATTTCCTTCTACACTTGAAGACGGTAGGTTGTATCTGAAAGAGATTTGGTTGTTAGTTATTGTAGATCGATTAAGAACGTAGATACTTTCCTGTATCACTGGGGGAATGTTAGCTTTGTAACTAAGAGACAATCATAAGCATCACAGATTTAGAGAATTTATGGATGAAACTGAGATTTATTGATTTGTGTTTAAGTTCAGTTCCCCTTGAAATAACAGTTATTTGTGGTAGACAAATTTATCTGTCACCGAACCACGTTATTCTTATGGTTCGGAAAGTTTTAGCTTCTGAAAAAAATACTTCTAATTTTGTTAGTTAAGTGGACTAAAGCAATTAGATTATACCATTTTCCTTAAGTCAACAAACACTGACAACGCAATGGGTGTATATGTATATATATATATACACATACATACATATACAACCTCACATCTTCACACAAATTATGTATACATGTATATATGTGTGTACGTGTGTGCGTGTGTGCGTGTGTATGTGTGTGTGTGTGTGCGCGCGTGCGTTTATGTGTGTGCGTGTCTGCGTGTGCATGCGTGCATGTATGTATAACCTAACAGTCACCATTTTAAATTTATTTTCAGCTTCTATGTTCTCTAAAACAGAGAAGTATGACCATAAATTGAAGAAGACATCCAATCTGACTTGGCTGTCCTCTGTAAGTTTAGTGATATCATTTAAACCACTTTAATGGTTTCTTATGGTGTTTGGTTTTCTGCTGTTTCTCACAGATATTCTCTACTTCCGTTAAGCAAACATCGTTACTTTGTATCATGGCTACTTGGAATTTTTCCAATCCGATAAATGTTTGATCGCAGTAACATTCTTCGTTAGCTGCAAGGCACTCTTCTCAAGTGGTCAGATGCCTGATTTTTGATAAGGAGATTAGGCTGCGCCATTAGACTAGATCTAATTTCTATAATTCCATTTATTTAGTCTTCTGCTTTAAGAAGAATTCTGACAAGGTCAATGTAAACATTCAAAATGTCTCTTTAGTCTGCGTTTAAAATTACAATTGCACAAAACAAAAATTAAAAATCTCAAAAGCATCATGTCAAAGATAAAAGAACTGTTAAATTTAGAACACAAATATAAATATTTTAATTTAAAATACTGTGACATAATGAAATATTGCCCGTGATAGTGCAAAGAACTGAATTTTTTTAGTTTGAGCTAGCTCAAGATAGTATTCTTTTCTATTCTAGGCACAAGGCCCGAAATTTTTGGGGAAGGGCCCAGTCGATTAGATCCACTCCAGTACGCAACTGGTACTTAATTTATGGACCCCGAAAGGGTGAAAGGCAAAGTTGACCTCGGCGGAATTTGAACTCAGATCGTAAAGACAGACGAAATACCGCGAAGCATTTCGCCCGGCGTGCTAACGTGTCTGCCAGTTCTGCCGCCTTAACTCAAGATACTATTATGTCCATTAAGAACATGCAAAAATCGGAATGTCCTTAATATTTTTAAGAATTTAATATTTGAATTTCTTTGCTGCGTCTTTAATCATTGACAGTCTCTATAAACTAGTATTTCATTGTTGTTTAACTTGAGGTTCACCTAATAGAGAAGACCTATATATCTTGTATGCTTGTTAATAATGAACCGAGTATTCTACCTGCAATTGACTCAGGGTGACAGTACTGGAGCACTGGACCAATGTCTTTTTTTCCTGGGTTTAGCTCGCAATGAGGCTCGATTCATATCAACTACCAGGTTGTGTACAGTAGGTATCTACAATATCAAGCTGTCGATGCAATCAACTGTACCTATATCAAGTTCGCATATCTTAATGGAATGGTGGCTAAGAATTAGAACGTGAGTAAGTAGCAGAATATTCTTGATACTTCTTTTATCGATCCTGAGTTATGAAATGGAAAGTGGTTAGTGGAGCAAATTTGAATTTAGACCGACAAAGCGGAGAGCAAAATATGATGAAGAATGCATACTATCTTTTAACAATCTCGGCAGCAGAGGCTACCTATGGCAAAAAAAATTTGATATTTTAAAAGAAAGTTAAAGTAAAGGTAATTTAGGAATGTAAACACATCAGAGAAGAAGGTAATTTATTTTTGTATAAATCTTGTACATATAATGAGCATCACATGCAATCTTTATATGCAATCTACCCTCTTAACGATAGGTATGCACAGAGACGTCCTACCAGCCTTCAGTGTGAACATAGTGTTCTAATATAATTTTCTGAATCGAAATGCACTAATTCAACATGTCAGGGAAGTACATAATACGGCACCCTCCCTTCTCACAAATGATTCAAATCTATTTCTCTTCTCAATTTCTACCGATGTCTTTTCACATTTATAGCATGGCATCCATATATCTGTATAGTAACTAAAACTGCCACTCAAGGTTAGACCTTCTCTTAAAACTTACTATTGCAGCTATCTGTTTTTATATAAAAAGCGGCATTTATTTATGTGTACCATAAAATAAAGATATCCAATCTAACTCTGTATTAATATGAATAGTAATGTTAAAGCGGCGAGCATACAGAATCATTAGCATGTCGGACAAAGCAGGCAGAATCATTAGCATGTCGGACAAAGCAGGCAGAATCATTAGCATGTCGGACAGAATGCTTAGCGGCATTTCTTCCGACTTTACGTTCTGAGTTCAGATGTCGCCGGGTTCGGTTTTGCCTTTCATCCTTTCCGGGTCGATAAAATAAGTAGCAGTTGAGCACTGAGATTGATGTAATCTACTTACTCTCTCTATCTCGAAATTGCTGGCCATGTGCCAAAATTTGAAACCAAAATGAACGGTACAGTTAATTTCTGATCTTTTAAGAGAGCAAATATCCATTAACAAGTGATAAATGATATCAATTTTAAGATTGAATTAAATAAGTGATATAACTTTTGTTTGTTTCCTAAGAATTCAGAAAAACAAAGCACTACGAATTTATTCAGTTCGGTATTCTAGTGTCAGTACGAATAATATCTTCCAAGCTATTCATCTACCCCGCTCCTACAGAAATATTTTCTTGCGCTTAGGCAAAAACAAATTATTATTTGCTAAAGATTCTGTCAATAGTATCAAAACCAATCCTTGCTTCACTTGGTTCGTTCACTCCAACTTCCATATATATGATATCTTACTTTCGTTTAAATTCACCATTCTTTTTATCAATACATCAATTCTGAAGTGGTGAAATATGAAAAAAAAAAGCAAACAAAAAACCAAATATTGATCCACAGTAATGCGGTAGCGATCATATACGATAGATATAATTTTAATTTCATAAATAAGGTTTTAAATTAAACGGGAAGTTATCAATATAGACAGATAATGATATCAGATTATACTGTCAGTCTACTCGCTATATTGCAGCTATTTCTTGACTCAAAATGGCATCTGTTGATTATTTCAGTTACCCACCTCTCCTGATACAGCGCCATGAAGATGGTACTGATTGAAGATACTGCTGATAGTAACTAAAGTATATCATACATAGTTTCAGTGTTTAACTAAAGTTATATACATATACATACATTACATACATTCGCATGCATATATGCATACATTCATTTAAACACACACAAACACACATATAACAAGTTGAAGTGCATTCTATAGTGATATATGTATAGAGGAGATAAATACAGAATAATTAAATACACATACATATATATAGCTATGTAAACTATAGTATAGGCTTTCCTGCGTAACAAGTTATATTCTATATTTTCTATAGATATGTGTGTTGATAACTAAAGCATATTATGTAAATATGTGTAAGTATAGATAGCTGAAGTGAATTATATCAAGATATAACTGAAACTGGTATAAAATATAAGCTACGCCAAAATGTGTGCAAAGCTAACTATAAAATACTTTTTTAGATACATATCGTTTGTGTAAGTTTATACACGTATAGAGGGATATATGAACATATATCTAAATTGTTTCATATATATTGACGATTTAACTGCAAAAGCACTTCCATCACCTTTGAAGTGTGTTCTCCTGCGCTCTCTCTCTCTCTTTCTCTCAGTCGCTCTTTTATTGGGGGGGGGGGGGGGAGAACGCTCGTGCGTGTGAGAGAGAGTGAGAAAGGGATAGTGAGCAAGAAAGAGCGTGAGAGCAATATATAAATACATATAAATATATAAATACATATAAATATATAAATACATATAAATATATAAATACATATAAATATATAAATACATATAAATATATAAATACATATAAATATATAAATACATATAAATATGTGTGTGTGTATATGAGTGCGTGTGCGTGTGTGTCTGCATGTGTGCTTCACTCCTGGGCCATCAGAAGCAGCTAACGGGTGAGAAAAATAACTGCACATAGCGAAAATCTGCAACCCCAAGTCCCCCAAATAGCCCACTCACAGTTGTTTGAAACTGTTTAGACAAAAAAGAAAAAAAACAAGGCCAGTGATACTCGGCAAGTGTCTCCAGCGATTAAGAATCTGGGTGGCATTTACCCAGCAATGTATCGTTTGCAAAGCCGCTATCCAAACCACGAAAAGTAACTTTGTACATCATATAAATCTCAAGTTATCCCGTCTGATAAACAACAACCAATCCCTTTGTTTCTTTGCCAGGTTAATTTCCACCAACTGCGAAACACTTTTCTCTCCAATTCGCAACAATAACAATTCCACGAACAGTACTTCTGTAGAGAAAACTTCCACCTTCACTCGACGTTTTGCAGCCGACTTCACTCGGCAAACCTTTTCCAACTGTATCCCTTTCTATTCTTCCTCGATCACCATCTTGCCTACACACGTCAAGTACGAAAGCATTTTTGGTTTCGAATCAACAAGGCTACTGGCCCTGAGAATGTTTCTTCTGTAACTCTCAAGCATAGCATCCCATAGCTAGTTCTTTAATCTCTCCCTCTCTACAGAGAAAATCTCCTCTAATCTTTATATGCACGCTACCGTGTGTTCTTTTCCCAAGAAAAGCTACCGTCCTGATCCTACCAACTATTGCCTGTCGCACTCCCAGTAATGACGACCGCCAAAACTTTGAATCTCTCTCTTCTTAAAGACTATCAGTACCGTTTTAGTAAAGCAAGGTCAACTAGTGAACTTCTTTTCTCCGTCACTCACCAGAGGGATCTTGCTTTGGAGAAATTTGGTGATGTAATCGATATCAATAAAAATTTCAACTAATTTTGCATGGAAATCTATCCAAACTTTCTGTACAGAGATTTTACTCATCTATCATCACTCAGACAGGTAACTTCCTATGACATATCGCTATCGTGGCATTTAACCCGCATTCTTTTCCTTCTATACATTATCAATGACTTACTTATTGCCATGTCCAGCAACATTCATTATGTCCCATGAACAATGTGAATATGTATTTACGGGCTTATGTAGTACATCTTATAATTTGTCATAAATTTGATACTATTCAACGAGTGCATTTATACAAATGTCTTCTCTGTCACAAAAGCATCTGTAGAGATATCACAGTAAAATCACCGTGACTACCAACGTCGCAGGAAGAAATATTAGAAATTAGAGGATTAAAGAAGCCAGCCTATGGAAAAAAAACCAAAAAAAAAAAAAAAACAACAACAACCCGAGAACAACAACTTAATCCTTTATGAACCGCAGATATGATCTAAGCTACACTGAATCGTGACCTGACACCATATTGTACAGCTCCTCTTCCACAATTTTAGTGTTTTTAAAAAAATAACTGATTATTCATTTTAATCTACGCAGACAGACTTTCCTCTTTCTCCGTTATCTTGAAAATGGATTTTTAAAACTGAAATACTCGATATATTATATATCGATATTTTACATTTAAAACTATACATATGGATATGTAAATACTGCTTTAAAGTTAAATATTGGTTAAATTTATTTACACACACACACACACACACACACACACACACACACATATATATATATATATATATATATATATATATATATACACTCACGCACACGCTCATGACTGTGCTAAAAAGCTTGCTTTTCAACCACATGGTCTAAATTCAAGTGACTTTAATTTAGCCTCGGGCTGACCAAAGCTTTGTGAGTGGAGAAGCCCGTCGTATAATATATTCATTTGATTATAAGGCAGCGAGCTGGCAGAAACGTTAGCGCACCGGGCGAAATGCTTAGCAGTATTTCGTCTGCCGTGACGTTCTGAGTTCAAATTCCGCCGAGGTCGACTTTGCCTTTCCTCCTTTCGGGATCGATAAATTAAGTACCAGTTACGGACTGGGGTCGATGTAATTGACTTAAACCCTTTGTCTGTCCTTGTTTGTCCCTTCCATGTTTAGCCCCTTGTGGGCAATAAAGAAATAAGAAACGTCAGCACGCCGGGCGAAATGCTTAGCGGTATTTCGTCTGTCTTTATGTTCTGAGTTCAAATTCCGCCGAGGTCGACTTTGCCTTTCATCCATTTGGGGTCGATAAATTAAGTACCAGTTGCATACTGGGTCGATTTAATCGAGTGGCCCCTCCCCCAAAATTTCGGGCCTTGTGCCCAGACTAGAAAAGTATTATTCATTTGATTATAATACACTAAGGGATTTACAACTTATCGGGAACCCTAGAGTATACCAACAACGTACTACTCAAAGATATGCGTAATTTGGACCAGCCCCATGGCACTAAATATTAATAGGGTTGGTTTTCTGTGTACACAATCGAAAGATCCTATCTGGTATTTCGACTCTCATCAACCATGGGCCGGAACCATAGACATTATCCGAGCCTACCTGGTGCATACCTTTTCAAGTACCTGATTCCATCGGAATCTTCATCTTACTTCTTATATATTTATTTGTATATATTTATGTGTGCGTGTTTGTGTTTGTTCCCCACCATCGCCTGATAACCGATGCTGGTGTGTTAACGTCCTTGTAACTTAGCAGCTCGGCAAAACAGACCGATAGAATAGGTACTAGGCTTATAAAGAATAAGTACTGAAGTCGATTTCTTTGACTAAAAAACCCTTTAAGGTGTTGCTTCAGCATGGTCGCAGTCATTTGACTGAAACAAAAGAATAACAGAATGCATATATACATATGTAAATCTAATAAATTTACATCTAATATAGGATAAAATTTTCAAAAAATTTTATCAGTGGTCAGCATATTAAAAAATACCTTTTAAGGTGAAAATTATAAACAACTTATTAATAAGGGCAAAAGAAAAAAATATTTCTATTCCAAATATGCCGAGAATAGACTTTAACTCGTCAATAACTACATACAATTCATCACTATAAGCACGTGTCTCGAATCAATCTGACAGAAATTTCTAAAAAATTCCGTTATTACCGAATTATGCTGGCCACTGATAAAATTTTTTGAAAATTTTATCCTATATTAGATGTAAATTTATTACCATTCACTTCCGGACTGTCTCCTACTCTATGAGAATTTTCAGTCAGATCGCACGTGTCTCGAGGTGTACAGCAAAATTTCTATTTGGATATATTTGAGGTACTTAAGTGTACGCATGACTTTGCATCTGCTTGTTCCATGGGTGCAAGTAAGTATTTCATTTATTTCTTAACGTATTTACCGCTGATGACAAGAAAATTCTTAACGAATTAACTCAGAAATCGGACCGATTCGGTAATAACGGAATTTCTTAGAAATTTCTGTCAGATTGCTTCGAGACACGTGCTTATAGCGATGAATTGACGATTTAAAGTCTATTCTCGGCATATTTGGCATAGAAATGCTTTTCTTTTGCCCTTATTTATAAGTTGTTTTATATATATATATATATATATATATATATATATATATATATATATATATATATATATATATAAATGTATATAAAGAGTAGGTATATTCGGATCTCCTTGGTATTTTACAACATGGCTCGGTGTTACGTCTCCCATCTCATTAGAGAAGACTTAGATTACTTGAACGCTACATATTTTATAAAACGGCTAGCGAAAGCTAAGATGAATCGTCTATCAAAAGTGAGTAAAGTTAGGAGAAGATGGGAGGAGGAGAAAACGAATTAAATGAGGAATATGAATTGGAAACAGTGAAGCTAGATCAGGGTTGGGGGAAAAAAAAAAGCGGGATAAGAGGGGAGAAAGGGTAGGGTGTTGCTATGAATAATAATTGTTTCTAATAAAGATATTCTCCAGAGAAGTTTGTTGATTACATCAACCTCAGTACTTGGCTTATAATTATATTATATTTTATTGGCGGTGAAAGGATAAAAAGCAATGTTGGCATTGAAGGGATTCGAACTCAAAAGCGTAAAGACCTGGAACAAAAGTCGGAAGCTCAATTAATTTTGTGAATCCGGATTATTTTGGAAGTAATGTTGGGGGCGACTTGAAAAATATTGACAGATATATGCTTTTACATATACCATTAAATACATGCACACACACATACATACATATATATGCGTATGCATATATATATATATATATATATATATATATATATATATATATGCGTATGCATATATATATATATATATATATATATATATATATATATATATATATATATATAAATATGCTTACAAACATGTGTGTGAGCGTGTATGTCTGTATTTATGTACATACATACAGATATACATACATACAAACGTACATATATGTATACACACACGCACACACACATATATACATACACATACATCGATGCACACTCAGGTGTATATGTGTATGTCTGTGCGTATGACCATTCAAATGTTGGTGTATATAATTGTCTGAGTTATTGAGTATACATGTATATGGAGATATTTCTAGACACATATACACATGTATAAATACGTGTAAATTGTGGGCGTAGGTATATATATATATATATATGTATATATATACATATGTGTATATATATGTATATATATGTGTGTATATATATGTATACATATGTATGTATACATATGTATATATATATATATATATATATATATATATATATATATATATATATACATGTATATATATATATACACATGTATATATATATATATATATATATATATATATATATATATATATATATAAATGTATATATATATATATATATATATATATATATATATATATATATATATACATACATGTATATATATATATATATATATACATGTATATATATGTATATATATATATATATATATATATATATATATATATACATGTATATATATGTATATATATATATATATATATATATATATGTATATATATATATACATGCATATATATATATATATATATATATATATATATATATATATATATATATATGTATATATATATATACATGCATATATATATATATATATATATATATATATATATATATATATATATATAACACACGCACACAAGTATGCGTGTATATATATAGACACATAGTTCTATCTGTATACTTGGACACATTAGTTTAATACGTGTTGGAATGCATGTGTCTATGCATTTATGTTTGTATATTTGTGTGTGAGATCGTCTGAATAAATGTGTGCATATACGTGTGCGTGAATGTAAGCAATTAAGTAAGTATAAAAACTACTTTGTTAGATGAAAGGAAACCATATTTTCAGAATAACAGTGCAGAACCTCATCTATTAGTGATATACGTTAACATATTTGCAAAAATATTTACTTATTTTTATGTTATGAAGTATTTCCTCTCACCCCCACTCACCTCTCCTTTTTTTTTTCCAAAACAGTTTGGTCGAGATTTGTTGAGATGAGGGAATATATATATTTTTTCATGAATATGAAACGAAAATGCGGCTAGAAATAGAAAATTAGCTTAGAGTAAGATTGATAATTGATTAGAGCGCTATTGTAATTTTAGAAATGTTGTATGGCATTTTATACTCTTATTAGTTTTCCTTGATACTTCTAGTAAACTCTGTTCTGTAGAACTGATACATGAAAATATGTGTATATTTTTATTGTTCGTTGGAGAGAGACTCTATTTTCAAGAGAGAAGGAAATTGGATTTGCTTTATTCATGCCTTTCGTAAAGGTATTAATGGTAACCTCTCAATCTGCCAGAAATAGAACCCAAATTTCCCTCTATTCACATCCTATCATATCAAAAGGAAAAGCAATCAATAACATATTCAAAGATACACTATGTCGAAAAAAAAAGTTCTCACAGTGGGTATACTCTTAACTAAAACTAACCTGGGGCTAAACAACACAACAATAGTATTACTGTGGCCCTAACCAGTGATTCTCAACTATTTTTGCTTTACCTATGGACCCCTTTGATTCCTATTTTACTCGGGTTCGGGTGGACCCTCATAGCCATTCGATGTTTCAAAAATTCCTGAGGTATTTTTATAATTAAATATCATTAGGAATTATATAAAAAAAAAAAATTGCCAAAATGTTTTGTGTATTGTAGAAGTATAAACACATAAGTTTTAATAGGAAAATCTCATATGGACCCCCAAGGGCCATATGGATCCCCGTTGAGAACCACTGGTCTAAACAAAATAATTTCATCGGGTAATCGAAATCAAGATACTGCTTAGGCTTGTCGGGATCGATCATTTTTCTCTTAAGCACATCTCCTGTTACTTTACACCTATAATAATCTTCAGGTAGATGAAATACCGTGGACTTGTTTTTGACTCGAACTAAGGGATTTATACCCTATTCTTTTCCTTGTTTCAGTCATAAGACTGCGGCCATGCTAGAGCACCGCTTTAAAGGGATTTAGTCGAAGATATCAATCTCAGGATTTATTCTTTGTAAGCCGAGTACTTATTCTATTGGTCTCTTCTGCCGAACCGCTAAGTTACAGGGACATAAATACACCAACATCAGTTATCAAGCAGTGGTGGTGCGACAAACACAAACACAAAGACACATGCATATAAATATATATACATACATATATATATATATATATATATATATATGTATATATATATATATATATATATATATATATATGACGTCTTCTTTCAGTTTCTGTCAACCAAAATCTACTCACCAGGTTTTGGTCGACACGAGACCATAGTAGAAGACACTTGCCCAAGGTGCCCCTCCGTGGGACTGAACCCGGAACCATGTGTTTGGGAAGCAAGATTCTTACCACACAGTCACGCCTATAATGATTTAGCCGTGGGCCATTCTTCAGAGTTAGTAAAAATGTTGGCATCTTTTCGTTTGATGTAGTCTTTCGAAATAATAGCGTTTATGTGCATTCATTGCTGTTTTATTTCAATACAACGAAGTGCTAAATCAATGTAGTGTTGTGTAAGTAGACTACTGAAGTATATAGTAGTGCAATAATTTCAAATTTTGGATCTTTTCCCTTTGAACGGCAGATCGAGAAATTAAGTTTTTGTAACTAAGCACTTTCAAACTTCGGACACTGGTAGAATGTGTCATATAAAACATCTTTTACTTTTAGTGTTGTTGAGAAAAGTTTCTATTTTGAAAGTTATTTCGTGTTAAAGTTGTCATATTTCGGTAATTTCAACCAATCAATTATGTGTATTCAGCTGAATAAAATTACTGGCGTTGTTTGTCAACAACTTCCGGTGGTGTATATTTCGTTTGTCACTGTTATTTATGACATCGTTCGTGCGTTTGTACTGGTTTTAGCTTTAGGGTTTTAGGGTTAGCGTTAGGGTTTTTGGGTTAGGGTTAGGATTTTTGGGTTAGGGTTAGGGTTTTAGAGTTAGGGTTAGGGTAGGGTTAGAGTTTTAGGGTTAGGGCTAGGGTTTTAGGGTTAGGGTTAAGGTTTTAGAGTTAGGGTTAGGGTTTTAGGATTAAGTTTAGGGTTAGGGTTTTAGGGTTAGGGTTAAAGTTTTAGGGTTAGGGTTAGGGTTGGGGTTTTAGGGTTAGAATTATGGGAAAAGTGAAAAATTAAGAAATTGGGGGGGGGGGGGGGACAAAAAATCTTTCCGAAAATAGTAGCTGAAAAACAGGAAAAAAAACAAAAAACAAAAAACAAACTAAAAGCAGCAGAAATGCACGAACGATTATGGTGGTGCTATGAAGTAAACATGCTTCAGATACACTCGTTTAATCATACAAACGTAACTGAGATGAAATATGTCATAAATAACAGTGACAAACGAAATATACACCGCCGGATTTTATTCAGCTGAATACACGTAATTGATTGGTTGAAATTCCCTAAATACGACAACTTTAACTCGAAATAACTTTGAAAATAGAAACTTTTTTTAACAACACTAAAAGATGTTTTATATGACACATTCTACCAGTGCCCGAAGTTTGAAAGTGTTTAGTTACAAAAAAATAATTTCTCGATCTGCCGTTCAAAGGGAAAAGATCCCAAATTTTGACACAAGGCCAGCAGGTTCGGAGAAGGGATTAAGTCTGGTTACATCAAGCCGAGTGTTCAGATGGCACTTATTTTATAGACCCTGAAAGGATGCAAGGCAAACTGACCTCAGCAGAATTTGAACTCAGAACATAGAGACGGACGAAATGCCACTAAGCATTTGCTCAGTATGCTAACGATTCTGCCAGCTCGCCGCCTTACAGTAGTATAATATTGATAATCAGCGTAGTTAAGTTAAATAGAAGCAACATTTTATTGTAATTGTTTAGCTCCAGTGCAGCTCTGATTGAGTATATCTTAGAAAGATTTTCTGTCTGCGATCATCTGTCATCTTTTCGCTTTCCCGGACGTATGATAACACAAGACTATACTATTCAATATAAGACGGCAAACTATCAGACTTAATAGCACTTTGGATAGTATACATTGCGCTATTCGTTCCAGCCATCTGATTTCAAATCCGCTAAGATCAATCTTGCTTTTCGTGGCTTGTAAACAAATTACTAGCCCAGTATTGGGGGTCAATTACCCCCACTCTCTGTCTCTTTCTGAAAGAAATCAGATGTGGTCAAGCCTGGAGAGGACTGGGTTACTCCAGGTTTAGATGTTCATAATGTCCCAGGTGTGATGAGAACTTTCCTGCGACTGTATCAGAAGCTGAGCGCATCAGGCAAGACCAGGAATTATAGAAAGTATTGTTCGGAAGACCACCATGTAGAGATTCATTCGTTGGTGCCAGAAGAATGTTATTTAGGGAAGTAGTGAAACAGTGAAGCGTTTAATAGAAGGTCCAGTAATAATTGCTCATTAATTTTCTTATCAACTGTTTAGTTTGTTCTTCCTTGAGTGGTTGGATCTTGCATTAAATGGAGGTTGGATAATTAACGAATTGTTGCTGTTGAAATAATGAGGATTATAAAACAATCGAAGTGTGATAAAGGAAAAAGAAGCGATAATTATTGTTATTTATATAATGACCTTTGGCTTTATTTTATCTGTAAATTCATCTTTGTCTTGGTTATAAAAAAAACGAACTGAACACAATTTTGTTCGGTTGTTCGATAAACGATTAGAAATTTCAAACATATTAAAATGTAATTTTGACATGCTTCTGTTTGAAAGTTACCCAATAATTAGGTTGGCTCATTGTTTCTAACCAAACTGTTTAATAACTTAAGGATTATGATCTTTTATCATTTACTTGTTTCAGACATTGGACTGCGACCATGCTAAGGCAGCGCCTTGATAAGTTTAGTCGAATAAATTGCCTCCCAGTACTTATTTTTAAGCCTGATACTTGTTCTATTGGTGTGTTTTTACCTAACCTATAAGTTACGGGGACGTAAACAAACCAACAGAAGCAGTGGTGTGTGATAAAGACAAGCACAACCAGAAACGCGCTTGCGCGCAAACACATACAAACACACACAAACAAACAAACACACACACAAACACGCGCACACATACACTCACGAGACGAGTTTCTTTCAGTTTTCATCTAACAAATCCACTTACAATGTGGTTGGAGAGTAAGCTTCTTACCACACAAGCATTACTTTTTAAAATCTTTCGTCATTGGAGGAGTGAGAAAGTTACTTTTAATTTCTTTGTTGATAATCTGTATACAGACAGAGCAGTTAATTAAAAGCAACCACACGCGCGCGCGCGCGCAAAATATCATCTAAAAGGCTAGATGATAGTTGAAAGCAATTAATGAGAATGTTTCAGAATACCAGTTGCACAACAGTTTCTAGGATAGATATTTAGCAAGTTACAAATTCTTGTACTTCTATAGGCGAAGGACAGAGAGTGCATGAAATACAAGTGTACTCGCTAAAATTATATTTTTGGTGGGGTGCAATCAAAACGCTTTGAACATCCTCTTGAAAAACTTTATTCGAAACAATACTTTTCCATTATTAGATTTATCTGATTTACTTGATGTACAAATATAATAATAATCATTATTATACCTAAGGTGGCTAGCTGTTTGAATCGTTAGCACGTCGGGCACAATGCTTAGCGGCATTTCGTCCGTCTTTATGTTCCGAGTTCAAATGTCACCGAAGTCGACTTCCCCCTTCGAGATCGATAAAGAAAAGTACCATTTAAACACTAGGGTCGATGTAATTGACTTGACTCCTTGCCCCGAAATTGCTGGCTTTTTGCCAAAATTTCAAACCAATAAATGTTATTATACCTGTGTTTGTTTTGATATTAAAATTGAAAAAAATTGACCTTGTTTGTAAACAAATTTAGACCTGTGTTTGTACTCCCTAAGAAAATTTTGTTGCCGCACCTATGTGTACTTTATGGGAAGAGTAATGAGAATTTTTTTTGTACATCTTTTTCCTCAGTATTTGTCAAATAAATAATAAATAAATGCGCCCTTTTAAAACCTAGCCAGGCTCATGGGCCCGGTTTCCCGGTTTCAGTGGCGTATGTGTTACCAGCTGGACATCGTAGTCCATCACAGCGTTACTCATTTTTGCCAGCTGTGTGGACTGGAGCAACGTGAAATGAAGTGTTTTGCTCAAGAACACAATGCGTCGCTCAGTCCAGGAATCGAAACCACAATCTTACGATCATGATGCTGACACCCTAACCACTAAGCCACGCGCCTCCACTCAGTATTTGTTGCGTAAAGTATATTAAATTCAAACGCGAATTGAAACTGAGCCGACAATTTTTATTCTTTGAATTGGTCAAAAGAGAAAGAGCAACGTATATGAGTCATTTGCAAGATTAGCGGAAAGGGAAGAAGAAACCACAGTGGATGTGCCATCTTCAGATTGGAGAACTGGTCTGAATGCTTGCAACGTAGTCGAATCCACTAAAGTAAACCAAAGAGCCAGATAGTGATGTTAAACAAATGGATTAAGTGTACCATCCTCAAACAAGGTTTCTACAGTTTCCATACAGTTTTAATTTATCCAACGTCACGCACACAACTTGGATCGACTCAGGACTATGATAGAATATGCTTTCTCAAGATGCTACCTTGTGGAGAAGAACCTAGAATGGCTTGATAACGCAATGAATTTCTTAATCACATGACTATAACTGCGCTCATATTGGAGTAAATAAAATATTTAATATTAAGCCAGTTGCTGGTTGTCACAACTTCATCTGAACTATCACATTATGCAGTATTTCCAAAGTTCAAAACCACTCAGCGTACTCGATTCTTCCCATCTCTCTTAATCCTTTTCACAGACATCCACAAATAGCCATACTAAACCCATTACCCACAATCCTTTCTATCTATAACTGCAATCCTGTGGATCCCTTCTCTCAGTTAGGTTTTTTTTTTCAACAAAAACCAACCTGCATGTGTTTTAAGTTGAACATGAATTGCATTGAACCTTAGAAGTCTAAAAGTTATCGGAACTCAAAAGTCTATGGATACTGTCCCTCCGTATCAACTTAGAAACAAACGGAAAAAATTAGAGATGACTTAAGATGATGTAACATAGTATTGTTAGATTTAACTTTAAATGCATTATGATAAGGAAATATATATTGTCTATGTAAAACAGACTTATCGAATTCACATCAATATGGGGAGAACTTACATTAAAAGCTCATCCAAGCAAAATCAATATAATGAGAATTTATATTACAGATCTGCCAAACCCATGTCAATCTAGTAAGATCAACATTAATTCAATTATTAGTATGAATGAAAATAAATAGCTTTGACTTTTATTTTAATTTTAATTTTTTTATTTTTAAATTATTTTTTTACTTATTTTCAAGTTGAAATTCTTCTGTTTCTCTTCCTAAAATACAGCTTGAAGACTGATTCTATTTCTGTTTTACATATGTTCACGTCTGTACTCCGTATTTCTTTGTGTGTAACAACAGTGTAATTGTGATAGTAGGTAATGTTTCTGCAATTCGGACTCGGCCATGCAAACGCATGATCCAGACAATACAAAATGCTTTCATGCAGATCCGATGGCGATGATCTCTCATCGAATCGAGTTTTCAGTTTGAATTTAATTTCAATTTGAAATTTTAGCGCTACTAATTCATTTAAAGAATGAACTTATAAACACCAGCAAGGCTGTTTGGTTCAGAAGCTCATTTTGCAACCGGGTGTTTTAGGGCTTAGTGTGATACCTCGGGCAAGTGTCTTCTGTTATAGCCCTGGGCTGACTAATATCTGGTGAATATATTTGGTAGCTGGAAACTGTGTGGAGGGCATCGCGTGTATATATCTGTGCGTGTCTTTGTGTCTGTGTTTGTCATTTCCCGTCACAGTTTGACAACCGGTGTTGGTTTGTTTACGTCCCCGTAACAAGCAATTCGGCAAAAGAAGTCGGTAGAATAAGTACTAGCTTTAAAAGGTGAACATAAATACTAGTGCTGATTTGTTCGACTAAAACCCTTTATGGCGATGCCTCAGCATCGCCGCGGAAAAATGACTTGAAATAAGTAAACGTTAAAAGATAATGATAACAACTTCGCATTTCCTGTTCACTAACATCATATTTTACTTTAAACCAACATAATAAAATATAACTTAGAAGGAGTGTATATTGATTTCCACTTTTTGCCACAAAGGCAGCTTAGTGGAGGGGATTAAGTCGATCATATCGACTCCAGTGCGTAACTGATACTTATTTAATCGAAAGGATAAAAGGCGAAGTCGACCTCGACGAAATTTGAACTCGGAACGTAGTAGTAGACGATGTACCGCTAAGCATTTCGCCCGGAGTGGTGACGATTCTGCCAGATCGCTGCCTTTAGAAGGGCTAAATAATAATATGGCATAAGTCGAAAATGAACTCTTGCTAATACGAATGTGACCGAGTTGAATATGTCGGTTGAAAACATTTCATCCTCCTTCAAGAAAAAATACGAACATCTTTTTTTATTTCACTATAATTTGAAACTTTAATGGCAAGTAAAAGAAAACAGCTGTAAGCTATAGAAGTCCCCAAAATAATTGTTTATTCCTTTGTCATGTTATTTTCTTATTACTGCTGTGTACTCGACTAACGCTTCGTTCTGAAGCACATTTATACTGAGTTCTACACGAGGTTATAAGTCTTTCAGTTCCTAAGCGAAATATTAAATAGCAAGGAAGGATATAACTTTGAAAATTTGATAAATATTTATAGATTAATTTGTCAACTAAACTTTAACTAAAGCTGATCAAAATCGACAGAGCGAACAGAACAGGAATCAATGACAATATAATTATATTATTTGAATAAAACATAATAACGTCAAGTTTACATTACAATACTTTATTTTCGGTTTCATATCTTTCTGTTGGAAAGAAATAATGAAAACATCTAAAAGTATGATGACAATCGATTCAATCGGTGTCGGATGAATTGACTGATCTCAGTGAACCTATCAGCTGATCCTATCCTTGTGCACAAATATGTGCACAAATATGTGGCTTTTGTATTTTAGAAAGAAATCACCATTAATATTGATATAGCGAATGATGTTGAATAAGTTATGATAGTGTTCAGCCGTCGTATTTCGATTTCAGTTCACTTATGGCGTCACATTACTTCAGTAAGTAACATCGACAATGCTCTTTCAAAAAGCATGAACTTCACAACTTACCATTTTCTAATTCTCTAAAATGACAGTAGAGTGGAGCTTTATGCAAATTGAAAGATAATTAATAAAATGTGACTAAAAAGGGTTGATAATTTGGAAGAGAAAGCAGAGTTACAGATTAAATACCTTCCACAGTTTAATCACGGTTGTCTTTGACTTTTGCCTTTCATCTTAAAGTATGTTACCTGTTCATGAATATTAGTAACATATATAGGACAGGATATTATTTATTCGAATACCGTATAAAGTACAGGAGACTTGTGTTTTACAGAAAAACAAGAAAGGAAAAGGAAAACAACATTATTAAAAGATAAATATATTTCTTTTCACTTCAATTACAATTATGTGAGCAGTATAACGTGTATTTCTTTAAATATGCATAAATTCCTGAACTACTCGTAAAAATGAATGTTAATGATACAGAGTAATCAATTTTAGTATATTCTAACACAGTGGTTCTTAAACGGGGTAGTTTCGCCTCTTTGGGGGTGTTGTGAGCTGACAAAGGAAACATTATGGCGGTCACCGGGTGTTTAGTGAGGTCGAGATTTTTCTTAGGAATGATATATTTAAATCAAGTACGACACTTATAATTTGACCACATTTTCAAAAAGAAGCATATTTGTAGCAATAAATATTGTTGTCAGTCAGCAGAGATAGGATATTGCGGGAGCGTTTTCAAAACATTGTTCGGTGAAAAGCGGTGCTGAGTCCTACTGTTCAAATATATCTATTTTCATAGATCTCATTATATTTTATTTATATAAAACCATATTATATAACGCTGAATCCGAGGTTTCAAGACTTTCCCTGTTTTGTACAAAGGAATATTATTATCACAGATTTGTTGCCAAACATCTGACTTTTTTTCGTTGTATCTTGGGAGGGTCGTTACGCCAATAATAATTTGTTTCAACACACGATTTCACGTTAAGAATCTTGCAAATCAAATACAGAATCTACATTCTTGTTCATATGAAAAAGCAGATCGAAGCGATAGAGTGAATGTCTAAAATTTCCTGGGTAGTATCAACATAGGGTAGCAAGTGGAGCAAAGCAGAATAAACTTTTGGTTGAGTTTCCATTTGCTTAAATCCAGATATTTAAGTACTGAATTAATTCCCTAAAGCCTTCCTTTTCAGATAAAGTTTCTAGCATTAGCACCAAAACTTATAAGGACTATGCTCTTTGCTGTGATCTCCTATGCATTTTTATTCTGACCATCAAAATGCAAGCGCGTAGAATTGCTCATGTTTGAAACCTTCATTAATATTAAAAAAAAAAAAAAATTATCGAATATTCAAATCTTTGCGCATGCGTTTCTAACTGATAAACACGATACAGATGTCAAAATCAGTAGTCAAGAAATAAAGGTTTTGTTTCTTCTACATTTTCTTTAATCAACAAACATTCGAAATTATATTTGGAAAGAATGGTTCAAATGGTTTACCTGCGTGATGTAAAAAGTCGACAGCAATCCTGTCATAAAATGACATGCTTTGGGAAAGTAATTCCAAAGAAATAATGGAGATCAATAACTTCAGCTATGTAATGCTGTATTACCATAAATTCTATAAACATCTAATTACAATGTAAAATCTGCGTGCTGCAATTTCACAATTTATTTGCAGTTTGGAAACTATAGCACGGAAATGAAGCTTATTATCTCTACCTTAAAACAAAATCTAAATAACCTTTCCTACGCTGCATTTTAATGACTAAGCAACACCGACTTCTAATTAGCGCGGCAGGGAATATATCCAAACTTGAGATGTAATATTTTTCCTGATTTAGTTAATATTCTATTAATGTTCTGGAAGTTCTCCTCATAAGCAATGGAGGTGTTCCGCTTCTGCATCCCAAAAGAGCTCATATAGCGATATATAACCTCTGTTCCAAAATGATAAATGGTTGAAATACAAATCTAGACAACTGGACGTCAGTTTTAATAGGGTAGCATTATCTGGTGCTATGATGCCAGCATCTGTATGTAGGTGAATTTAAGTTTATAGAATCACACATAATGCCCAGATATTCTATAAAATTCTTTCTCTCTTACTGCTGAAGGCATATAAAAGAATAAACCTGCACTGTATTATCTTAGCTAGTATATCCCTAATAGTTACAACAGATGATTTACAAAAGCCAAAGGAGCCTCTTTGCTAAAAGTACAATAAAACAACTGTCTGCTATCTTAAAAATGATATTCGATAATGTAGATATAATAATGTGAAGGAACGTGGTCCAGTGGTTAGGGTGTTGTACTCACTATCGTAAGATCGTGGTTTCGATTCCCGGATTGAGCGATGCCTTGAGTTCTTATGCAGAACATTATATCACGTTTCTTTGACACACTGTGCATCTGTACAGGCAATGTCGATTTGATGGAAGGAGTGAGCTAATGTACAGTACAAACATTCGATCACTACAAACAAATCATCTGTGCAGGTTGTTTAGCAAGAAATCTCAGAATGTTCACAATATGATAGTATAATACAAGAGACACTAATCCTGAAAATAAAATGGGTTTGGTCACGGTATAGGAACGTCTTTGAAAATAGTTATACTTGAAGCTAAAAAGAACAAGGAATTACTGTTAGTTTGTAAAACTCATATTATAATATTCGTATTTAATAAAATGCCTGTTATGTAAGGTTGGACTTTCCAATGCAATTATATCTGTGACACTGAAAATGCTGAGAGAAATTTTTACAAGTGTATTGGAACAGAGATTTTTGTTTTCAATGGCATAATTTTGTTTGAACTTGTAAAATTGGAATGTTAAATATAGACGGTGTGTAAGAGTTTGGAGTTTGTATGAGGTTTAAATGTACACATATGAAGTAACAGTAACCAAAGACAAAACGAAAAAGAAAGAAACCAAGCAAAATTAAATTGTAGTATCTACGACTATATTGAACCGCTGGTTCTGCAGTTCTTATTCGCCCCAGTAATTACTATTTAATAACATGTTAATACAATTGGAATATGAATTCTGATGAACGCACACGTGTGTATGTGTGTGTGTGTGTGTGTGTGTGTGTGTGTGTGTGTGTGTGTGTGTGTGTGTGTGTGTGTGTGTGTGTGTGTGTGTGGTGAACACTTGTATCTGCAAACATGAAAAGTGTGTATACTTTATTTGGACTTGAAGCTCTTGAATCGTAACACTAAATTTCCCGTTTCGCGTTACATACATACATACATACATACACACACACACATACACACATACATACATACGTACATACATACATACATACATACATACATATATACATATGTGCAGACAAATATACTGCTAACACGCACATACGCACATATATTGATTGATTAATTGACTGATGATTGATTTTTATGTTTGTAGGTTCATTTATTTGTTTATGATCAACAAGGACTTACACGATACACGCATAGACACGTAAATGTAGTATTAAACTCACACATACATTAAATTAGTGTTCATACTACATATTATATATATACACACACCTATATACGTTCATTTATGTGCGTGTGCATGTGAGCATGTGTCTATATGATATATGTGTGTGCGTATATGTATATGTATACACATACATATATTTATATACACGCATACACCCATATCAATATATGCATAAAGACTTCCATGTGTATGTTAATATATTGCTGTACATATTAAAATGTAAAAACTAACAGATATATATATATATATATATATATATATATATATATATATATATCTGTGTATGCATGTACGTATGAGTGTATTTATGTATGCATCTATATATTTACGTATGAATCAGTTTTATAATGAAGCAGATTCAAAGGAGTACACCTCTGCTCTGCAAAACATGAACATTACCAAAAGAATATGCCTTATTCACAATATAAGTATATATATATATATATATATATATATATATATATATATATATATATATATATACATACATACAGATATATATATATGTATGTGTATATCTGTACATATATATTTATATATATATATGCACACACACACACACATATATGTCTGTATATATATATATATATATATATATATATATATATATATATATATATATATATATATATACATACATATATGTACAGATACACACATACAAACATACATACTCGAAGATATATATGTGTGGGTGGAAGGAGAGAAAAAGAAAGAGAGAAAGTGAGAAGGAAAAGGAGAAGGAGAGTGACAGACAGAGGGGGATAAAGAGTGAGATTGAAGGAGAAAGAGAAAGTGAAAGTGAGAATGAGAGAGATAGAGAAAAGGGTGGGGCATTACTTACCTTCAATTTTCGATGACTATGATATTTTCAATCATAATCCTAATTAGAACTTTGATTGTATGTTGCCTGCAAGTCTGAAGCAGTGTGAATTGGAGAGAAAATTACTGAATCTTCGCTGACATTTTTACTATCTCTATTATCAATTATATAATGTTGCCTGAATACCAGAAACTTTAATTAGTTCTCTCCTCCTTACCCACAATATTTCCGGCAATTACTGCAACAGAATTTTACACGTCGTTTCTCATTAGCTTCTCTTACTTTCCACTTCTTCCAATCAAGCATATACATTGCTTGACATGGCTATTGTTATCCTCCTTCCAACTTTCTAGTAAACAATTAGCTTTATATTTTTGTTGGAAACTTTTCATAGAAACTGATATACTACGTTTCAAAGTATCACTTTAAAGTTACTTATATTGTGAATAAGGCATATTCTTTTGGTAATGTTCATGTTTTGCAGAGCAGAGGTGTACTCCTTTGAATCTGCTTCATTATAAAACTGATTCATACGTAAATATATAGATGCATACATAAATACACTCATACGTACATGCATACACAGACACACGTATACATTCACATACACACATGTAGGTATAAGTATGTGTGAGTATATATAAATGTATATCAGTATGTTTTTATACATATGTGTATATATCCTTTTCTACTCTAGGTACAAAGCCCGAAATTTTGGGGGAGAGGGCCAGTAGATAAATTAAGTATGCAACTGGTACTTAATTTATCGACCCCGAAGGGCGAATGGCAAAGTCAACCTCGGGGGAATTTGAACTCTGAATGTAATGACAGACGAAATATCGCTAAGCATTTCACCCGGCGTGCTAACGTTTCTTATTTCTTATTTCTTTATTGCCCACAAGGGGTTAAACATAGAGGGGACAAACAAGGACAGACAAAGGGATTAAATCGATTATATCGACCCCAGTGCGTAACTGGTACTTAATTTATCGACCCCGAAAGGATGAACGGCAAAGTCGACCTCGATGGAATTTGAACTCAGAACACAACGTGTTCTGCCAGCTCGCCGCCTTCATATGTGTATATATCGTTAACGAAAAGCAAAATCTACGTTTGTGTGACTCTATGTCCACAAGTTTAATATCTCTCAAATTGAGTAATGTTATATTAGTTTAAAAGTCACAAATTTATTGGAGAGAAGGATATAATGTTGAGCTATTTATAAGCTATTCATGAACACATAAGAAATGCAAGAAAGTCAAGTGAAATAGTAACCTAGACTTAGTTTTACCTCGGTTATACACGTCGTTCGTATTTTCATATAAAACGACCTTTCTATCTGAAATAGTAAAGAAAAAATGTTTTATCTTGATATTTGAAAAGTATTAACATATTCTCTTTACTCGAATTAAATTTAAGTTTACTGCAATTTAAAGACGTGATACAATTCAAGCTTAAAGGCCTTTTTATACAAATCTTAAGAAAAGTTGAGTGCTTTTCAAATAGTTGTACCGATCCAGTTTTGATTTAAAAATTAATACATCATATTCACAAAAATATTTTCTCTTACACACAAGACTTTGCTACAAATCATTGTAACTAACGTTCAATCTTTCATGGTAAAATCAAACATTCAAGAAATGTTGCTTTCCCTTCCATCCAAAATTACCTACTTTATATTCTCACTCAAAAAAATCTTTATTCACACCTCATAAATTAATGTTTCTACATCTAAGGAAATATTTTCTTTCAACGTCGAAAATATTTGGTTTCGAGAAAACACAAGCTGTTAATATTATGGAAGAAATGCTGCCTGTTGTGTTATTTTGATTCCTCTAGTGTTATAACGATTACTAATCTTACTCTATCAATTCACCTTTTCCTTTTTACAGCTTGCTCCTGACTAATAGTTTTCAGCGTACTCATAAATTACTGAAGATCTGGATCTTAACCATTGAATATTTTCCATGAAATTACCAATTAAAATTGCGGTATTAGGGATTTTTATATTGTGACCAACGTTTCAACTAAATAATTCTTAACGTGAAAGATGGAGGTTTGCTTTGCAACAAGCTGTTTGATGTTAAAATGAGATTATTATCTCTAGCGCTTTCTGTTATTCAAACATCTGCTGATGTATTCTGAGAAAACGTAACACTAAAGTATTCCTGTGCAGAACCCTCCTCCTTCCCACAAGGACCAAAAGCGACCAACTTTACATGTGCTATAAAAAAATTCTTCTCTTTATAAGACATATGAATAAATCAAAAATCATTTGAACTAAGGTAAAATCCAGGATCCCTAGTAACTTAAATGTTCGTGAAAAATGAGCACTTCTCATTCCCTTCATGGATGGATACACACACACACACACACACACACACACACACACACACAGGGTGCGGTGAATAAATTGTCGTCTAAATTACGCGAAAAATGAAAATAACACTGACATCTCATTTTAACAGATATATTTACCAAAATTACATCTTGATATACTAAAGAATAACTTTATTCAATAAAATTGCCATTGGCACACAGCCTTCAAGCGACTTAAAACCTCCTGCAACTCTTCTGGATGGTCTCCTTGTTTAAGTTGGTGAATGCTGCCATAATCCTTGCCTTAAGTTCATCTTTGGAGTTACAAGGAATTTTGTTGCTCTCTCGCTCAACTGCGCTCCACACATTATAATCAAGGAGGTTGCAGTCTGGGGAGTTAGGTGGCCAATGTTAGGAGTGATGTGGTCGCAGAAATTGTCTGACAGCCATGATGGGGTTCTCTTGCTTGCGTGGCATGATGGAGAATCCTATTGCCAGCCACCCTCTTGACCCAGAGCAGCACTACCTCCTCCAGCAGGCACTTGATGTAGGCCACCGTGTTGAGTCTGAGGCCGTGTGGGAAGATGAATGGAGGCATATCGCCATCACTAGTGATCACTCCAAATACCATGATGTTGACTGGATGTTTGATTTTTATCACTCTCGGTACATGTCCTCAGATTGGACTGTCCTCCGATTGACACCCAAACACTCAGAAATGTTCGTACTGGAGCTTCCGGTGCGAATGTCAAGCAGTACAGCATGTCGTTTCCAAATTTCTGGCAAAGTGAATTGCATCATGGTATTGTTTTTCTCATAGACGGTGCCCAACTGAATCTACAATACTATGTAGTTAACAAAATCAAAAACAAACAATGCGCATGCGCGAAATTAAAAATATAAAGTGCCGACAATTTACCCATCATACCCTGTATATATATATATATATATATATATATATATATATATATATATATATATATATATATATATATATATATATAATGATCCGCAAAAGTTTACATCACAGTCAAATATTCAAGTTTACATATATTGAGTTAATGCAAGTTAATGAAATTTCCACTATTTATGAAGTCATTTGTAATAAATTTAATGCAACAATCAGAATTACTTAATAATAAACAGAAAAAAAAAATTATATGGAGAAATGTTGAAATTCAAAAAGCAAAATGGTACGACACATTTAACTCAATTGAATAATTTCCCAGATATTTTGAAGAAAAATGATTTTTTTTTGTTTCCTGAATATCTATAGTGTTCTAGATGATTCGGGAAGATTCGTTTGTGAGCATTTGCATCAGTTCTAATATTACCGTAGAGTGAACATCAACATCATGGGTAAAAATAAACAAATTACTCAAGACCGCCGTGAGCGTATTGTTGACCTTCAAAAAAGTGGTAATGAATACAGAAAGATCTCTTCATTGCATTATGCATCCCTGCGTTCAGTATTTCACGATAATACGTAACTGGAAATCTTGCAATTTCATTCTCCCTCTGGTCCGCAAAGCGTACAGCAAGAAAACTCGCAAGAACAGCTACTAATAGACCACAAACTACACTTAAGGAGCTGCAGGAAGACTTGGAAGCATGTGAAGTACATGTGAGTCAGGATACAGTTAGTAGATCACTTTGTCGTTACGATCTCTTCGTTCTCCAAAAAAGATCCCATTACTTAAGAAACGTCACGTTAAAGTTCGTTTCGCCTTTGCAAAAACATCTAAATTAACCGGCAACATATTGGGAAAACGTAGTTTGGTCTGACGAAACCAAGATTGAGCTTTTCGGCACAAATTCGATCAACAAGGTTTGGAGAAAGAACGGTGTAGAATACGCATGAAAGAGTATTATCCCTACAGTCAAATTCTGAGGCGGATCAGTAACGGTATGGGCTTGGTTTTACACCTCAAGTGTTGGATGATTGGAAGTAATCGAAGGAAAAATGAATGGCGAAAAATATAGGGGGATTTTTAGAGATATGTTTAAATGTTTAATGACTAGCGCTTTCTCCTTAAACTTGGAACACGGATGGCCTTTTTAACAGGATAATGATTCAAAGCACACAACAAAGCTGACCAAAATTTGGCTGAAAACAAATGAGGTTAATGTTCTGGAATGGCCAAGTCAATCCCCGAAAATTTGTGGAAAGAATTGAAACTCAGAGATCAAAAAAGAAACCCGCGTAACTTACAAGAACTGAAAAGAATTTGTGTAGAAGAAAGGGTAAAAATAAGCTCTACCACATGTAAAATGTATTTAGGAGACTATTCAAAGTGCGTGTTAGCCCTCATCATCAACAAGGGTTATGCAAGGGTTTGATGTGTTGTAAACTTTGGCGTCTTGAAATTCAACTTTTTCCATGTAAAATTGTTTCTGCTCATGATTCTGTAATTCTGATTGTTGTATTGAATTCATTACAAAAGACTTCATAAATGGTGGAAATTACATTAACCTGTGTTAACTCAATATATGTAAACTTGAAACTTGAATTTTTGACTGTGTGTTGTAAACTTTTGCGGGCCGCTATATATATATATATATATATATATATATATATATATATATATAAAACAAATAATAAATGAGTATATGCATATATATACGTACAAGTATGTGAATACCTACATCTACCTGTATATATAGGTGCATATCTGGGAACAGGACATTGCAAACAAAACGTAGACAAAAAAATAATAATAACCAGAGTACAGAAAACACAAAGGCCACATAGAGAATATTTTCCTTCATCAGCTGCCCCCATTCTAACACAGGCGTTTCGAAGAGTTAGGGCAGGACGCATCGTTAAGATGGCTCTTCCCATGGACCACAAATTAAATTTGTATACACAAATTAAATTTGTACCATGGAGGAATGTAGTGGCGGACAGAAAATAAGACAGGAAAACAAACGGAAAAGGCTATAAAGCCAGACGTGAAAAATTATGTGTATATTGAACTCTGTATATATATATATATATATATATATATATATATTGAACACTCAATATTTCATCTATTCAATAAGACATATTCCATATATTCAATAAGACATTCAATACTTTATTTCATAGTACCATCCATTTTTATTTTATATTATATATTGTATATTCCATATTCTATATCCCACATTGGTTTTGCAGGAATATAAATAAAACATAAAAAACAGACAGTGTTGGAACTCTTTTAAACAAAATAATATATTCCTCTATACACAATCATACAAAACCCCCTTTTTTTGTATTTATTTTTACTCGCATATATATATATATATATATATATATATATATATATATATATATATATGTGTGTGTGTGTATGTGTGTGTGTGTGTGAGTGTGTGTGTGTGTGTTTGTATGTGTCTGTGTGTGTATGTGTGTGTGTGTGTGTGTGTGTGTGTGTGTGCGTGTGTGTGTTTATGCGTGTGCACGCATGTATATGTGTGCATGCATACTCAGAATTTCTTTATTAAAGAAAACATTAGCCGATATTCAAGTGAATACTTGTGAAGTGAGGAACTGAAATGTAAACCCGCCCACCAATCGTTCAACAAATGGCTAGAAATAAATTACTATGGATAGATGGATGGATACATCCATGTCCAGACACAAGAAATCCATTATTCATTTCTCACAATTTTTCCGACTTCGTCAACCATGTAGCACTGATTTGAATTTCGTCTCTAAATTTAAATGAACAAGACGTCATTTCTTCAAATGTGAGTGTCCTCAATTGTAAATCTGACACTCCAGTGAAACCAGATCATCAATCATATCACAGCTCTCCTACACTCTCTTAAGCTGTCCTAGCACTCTTACTGACTGGATTCCGCTCAATTTTCTTTCCAACGGGCCACCCTTATCATTGAAACATATTTATTCGCAACTTATAATTTCTTCTTTGTGATCTAATGGCTGCTCCGGAATTCGTCGCAGTACTTCTCCTTCAAGAGAGATTAGAATCCTACGGCTATTATTTAAACGTTCTCTATCCTCCATCTACACTCACCCTGGTATTTTCAGGTGCACTTGCCGACTATATCACACCTGTTAATACATGGATAACGCCACAACAATCGGTGACCCAGAATCCCAGTACCAGATTATGCAAAACTTTAGCTACACATCTGCCAACATCACATACTGCATCGCATGCCAAGTGAGGTAGCCTTCTTTGGTAAAACATACTGTTTCTTAAGTGTTCAGCTCTGCGGCACTCTCGCAGCATTCTCCAGTGTTCTTCGGGTCATCCTTTGCTTTCTTCCAAACCATTTAAATACACTTGATCATACATAAACAATCTCCCAGTGTTGCGCATTTCATGGTATCCTCTCTTTTGATCCCTCATATTCTTTCTTCACCTTCAAACTCTCTCTCTCTCTAAGCTAAATTCGTTTCTCTCTCTAGAATACTTTCCTTCCCACAAATACTTTCATCACAGGCATGCACAGAAACTATTACTCTGCTGTCTCTTGTAATCTTCCACTGAGTTCATGTTCTCGTAACAAAGGACAAGGGAAAACTCTTCCCATTATCCGAAGTTATCGTCCCGGAAACACGGGAAACGTTAATCAAGAAACAATATAATGAAATTGAAACATGACTGTGGTTAAAGAAGTTCGCTTTGCAAGCACTTAGTTTCGGGTTCCGTCTAACTGCGTGCTATCTCGAGAGAGTGTTTTCTACAATAGCCCCGGGTGAGAGTGAAACTATATATATGTATGTATGTGTGTGTGTGTGTGTGTGTGTGTGTGTGTGTGTGTGTGTGTGTGTGTATTTTATTTATTTCCCTCAGAACTTGACAAAGTCGATTCGCTTACGTCGATGTAACTTAGCAGTTTCAGCAAAAGGGATCAATAAAATAAGTGACAGACTTTAACAAAAGAAATAATGGAGTCAATTTGTACGACTAAACCCTTGAAAACAGTGCGGCAGCATGGCCGCAGTCCAATGATTGAAACGAGTAAAAAAGTAAAAAAATGCATTCGGTCGTGTCTGGACGCGCGCGCACGCGCACACACACGGACACACACACGAATACACACACAGACACGCCCCCCCCACACAAACACACAAACTCGCTCATAGACACACACACACTTGTCTAAGTTTGTACTGCTGATACATATCAAATTTAAGATTTTTTTATATATTCGAGCTTCATATTACTATATTTACGTTGAATATATATTATCATCGACATGTATACGTGATTACACACAGAATATATATATATATATATATATATATATTCACACACACACACCTGTAGCTAATTTAGCCCTTTGAAGTCATAGTTAATTCTATTCAGTAACCATTAAATTTAGCTACTTGTTACACTCCATACACAAAATGTGCACAGAAGTGTGTCTAGAAATAGCTACCTGGATTTCAATATGTGTGTAATGTGGAATGTTGACTCAGCATATGTTAAGTGCGTGTGGAAATATCATGGCCGTAATAGTAGATGCTAGCATAACACGTCGTACGCAAACTGCACACACGCTACATGTATGTACCTATATTTGCATTTATATGTGCGCGTTTATATATATTTATATGTGTGTGTGTGTGTGTGTGTGAGTACATATGTATATGCATATATGTGTATATACATATTTATGGACATAAATTGTATGTACATACATATAACTATGTATGTATGTATCTATATATATATGCATGTATATTTGTGTATATTTATGTATATATATGTGTATATGTGTAGCTATAACGAAAATAGTCGACTGCCTTATGTGTATTTCAAATGTGGCATGCACATAAGAACTTATATGCGCATACTCTCATATGCCCAAATACTTATATATATTTCCAAATGTATACTTTCATTCAATCACATGCAGAAATCCAAATACATGTTATATACACAGTCACATGTAGAAACATCCCTATCTCGCCCACTCGCATAGATACATACACATTCATGTGAATGTTCACAGATGTTCACAAAATATATACCACACAAGGTTCTTAAATTTTTCTCTTTTTTTTTTTTACTATACAAGCATATCTTCGAAAAATCTATATTACTGGACCCAGGTGGAGATTAAAGATTGTCTGAATGCATCAATATTTAGAGCCTCCAGCATATAGTTTCGAACGCTTTGGATATACAGAGGATTAACATGAGAACTATTTAAGAAAGGAGCTTCATGCTGGTTTTAGATAATACATCACCACTGCTGGGATAAAATTTTATTGTAGCAATTCGCCCTACGAAATATATAATCGTATGAAACTGTGCTAACAATGAAAGATTTCGTAAGATAATTACACCCCCTATTAAGCAAGAAGGAAGTAGAAGCTAATGTCATCTGGGTTTTAGCGGCGGCAGGACGTGGAAAACATTGAGTAAAGAAGCCTGAATGGTTGATTTGCAGACAGAACTGAATATGAAATACATTATAACTAACAGCAGCAGCTACAACTTAATCTGTATAGGTATCAGGTGCGATTTAGAAATGAAGTTGGTGGTTGTGGTAGTTGTGGTGGTGGTGGTTGTGGTGTGTATGTGTGTGTGTGTGTGGGGGGGGGTTGTTGGTACAGGTGCTGACTTCTAACATTGGCAAAGTTCTCAGTTCCGTAGTGTAAGTATTGAATCGATTGAATCGATGCCAGTATATGGTAATTACTTATTTTATCTTCGCTGAAATTATGAAAGTTCAAATTAACCTGATATAATTTGAAATGGGAAGGCAAAAAGGTGAAAGTACTATCACTTGGGTTTTCTGACTCTCCACTGTCCTTATGATAATAACATTGATGACAACGACAATCCACACCTCTCGATGTTGTGGGTCACTCGATTGAAAATCTTGAAAAGACTTGTGCGGATAACTTACAAACATGCTCAGTATCATAGTACTGACGCTGGTGACTACCTTTTCGGTATAAGCTCTACAAGAACTGCAGTGTCGCCTTTCGTTCAGAATGACAAAATCCTTCTGTATGCACTTGTTCAGTGTCCAAACATTACGGACTTGTGCAGTTTTGCCGAACAACTATTGTCCTATGTAGGAAACATCTGGCTGCCAGATGAATACATCAGGAGGATCGCCTTACTGTCTTCCACTGATCAAGAGGAAAAACAACAGATCGAACAAGGAGAGCAACAAATATAAATCAGAAACTGAAGAGATAGTTTGTTGTGTGGATAAAAAGGAAATAAATTGTGAAAAGGCTGAAAAATAAAATGGTTAACAAAGGACTACAGAATGCCATGCTAATAAAAAACTAAACTGACAAAGGAAAACAACAACACTGGTTGAGAAGTTGATACTGAAGTATGTTTCATTGCAGGATCAATATTCTCTCACCAGAAACTACCAGAAGCATGTAATAAAGCAGAATACATCAAATAACTACAGAATGTATGAAGTTAGAGATGAAACATTGTCTCTCGTTGTCCACTATTGGTTACGATAAAGTACATTATGAGGCTTCTGAAGACAATCCAAGAGCCCAAGTATCCCAAGTAGTTCACTTATAGTTGTGTCGAAACTGTTCAGACAAAAAGCAAGGCCAATAACGTTTTGTTAAAACTTCTCATCATCGAAATCTGGTGAGATTTACTCAACCACATATCTGCAAAGCTACACAAGATGAATTCGTACTATACAAGATGAGTTCATTTTATCGCCCTTAAGTTATTCCGTCTTCCAAAACAGCAGCCGATCTCTGTTCCTGTAACAATAATATCCTCCAATTTTGAGCGATCCTCTTTTCTCTCACTGCGAAATAGCGACTCTTCCGGTGATAAATACACTAGTAGAGTAAGCCTCCATCTTCGCTTCCCGCTTCGTAATTAACTCTGCATTACACACTCTTGGAAAATCTCCAATTTTATCCCCTTTCTTCCTCCCAGCTCCACCATCTTGCATGCGTATTACCGTCAAAAACATTGCGTTTTAGAACTAGCCTCTAGAATCACCAAACTCTCTCAAAAGGGTTCTTTATTAATCTTTGGAGACATGCTATATTGTTTCTTGCAACATTGTTTCATTTCCAAGAAAGGCAACTCATCGGGCCTTGCCAATTACCGTCCAATTGCATTCACTTCTAATATTCCTAAGGTAAAGAGGACGGCGAACTGAAAGGATCATTAGCACGCCGGGTAAACTGCTTAGTGTCATTTCATCTGTCTTTACGTTCTGAGTTCATATTACACCGAGGTCGACTTTGCCTTTCATCATTTCGGCGTCAATAAAATTAGTACCAGTTGAGCACTGAGGTCGGCGTAATCGACTCACATCATTCCCCGAACTAACTGGCTTTGTACCAAACTTTGAAAGCAATATTTCAAAGTGCTTAGCGGCATTTCATCCGTCTCTACGTTCTGAGTTCAAATTCCGCTGAGGTCAGCTTTGCCTCTCATCTTCCCGGGGTCGATAATATAAGTACCAGTTAAGCATTGGGGCTCGATGTAATCGGCTAGCCACCTCCATAGAAATTGCTGGTCTTGTGCCAAAATTTGAAACCAATATTTCTAAGGTAATGGACAGGCATAATAAAACGACCTTCTTCCCTCCAGCACCTTGAATCTTTCTCTCTCTCTCTCTCTCTCTCTCTCTCTCTCTCTCTCTCTCTCACTCTCTCTCTCTCTCTCTCTCTCTCTCTTTCTCCCTTTCACTCCTGAATGACCACTCGCAACCTAGACGCCACACAAACCGACACTGACTTCATAAACAAAGACCTGGAGCGCATCTTCCAATAGGAATATGTAAAACTCATCTCTTTCAATAGCAAGGAAGTAATACACATATCAATTAACATTACCCATCCTCCTAAACACGAGAACTTAGTTAGAGTTCTCTCGGTCGCTTCGATTGTTGCACCTCTCTATTACCAAAGAACTCTACTGGTGAAATTCCAATCTTAACATAACTAGGACAGCATCCCGACACTGACCTTTATCTTCAAGAACAAAAGAAATTTCAGGCTCTAACGATTATTTTCCATAAATAAAAGATGATTTCTGAATTCAAATTCCGCCAAAGTCGTCAATTTTGACTTACATACTTCAAGAGAAGATAAAATGAAATCTTAGTCAAGTACCTACACTATATCAGCCCACACATTTCCAGCCTTGCGCCTATATAGGAAATCATTATAGATATTGGTTTCAAATTTTGTCACAGGGCCATGAATTTCGGAGGAGGATAAAGCGGCGATATACCAGAAACGTTAGCACGCCGGGTGAAATGCTTCTGAGTTCAAATTCCACCGAAGTCGACTTTGCCTTTCATCCTTTCGAGGTCGATAAATTAAGTACCAGTTGCGTACTGGGGTCGATTTAATCAACTGGACCCCTCTGCCAAAATTTCGGGCCTTGTGCCTAGAGTAGAAAAGAATTTCGGAGGAGTACCGAGGTCGATTACATCGACCTCAGTACTCAACTGGTACTTATTTTATCGATGTCGAAGAGATGAAAGGCAAGGTCAACCTCGGCAGAATTTGAACTCAGAACATAAGGACGGACGAAAGGCCGCTAAGCGTTTTGCCCGGCGTGTTAATGATTCTTCCAGCTCGCCACCTTAAACATTATCAATAGTAGCATTAGGCTACATCTCCTTCGTTGTGTGTTCAAATCCTGCCGAAGTCAACTTTACATTTCATTCTTTCGAGATCGTTACATTTACGACTAATCAAATGCTAGGATCGATATGATCGACTGATCATCCCTAAAATTCGAGAATAAACTTGATATTAGTATTTAGTAAGGAATCAAAATTAGTATTTAGTTACGTCCCTTCCGAAGTCAGGTATCCTTTTATCCTTTGAAACACAAAAATTCTGACTTGGCTCGTTTGCACGCAAACCTAAGGTTTACATAAAGATTACAGCTATTTTCATACACGCACACACACACGTACATACACAACACACAAACACCGTGCGCACACGCGCACACGCACAGACTCACACACGCACATATAAATTTATATGTTGCGAAAATAGAGACTACATGACAACAAAAATAACTGGGCTGAAGTATGCCAGTTAAATCATTTATATTCTTGTCATATATATATATATATATATATATATATATATATATATATATATATATATATATATATATATATATATATATACTTCTATTTCCTCATTTGGAAATCAACTCTATTTTACTAAAGAAAAGAAAAACGAAAAACGAAGTTGTGGAAGTGAAAATAAGAAAGAAAACTTTAAATTTTAAATTTCAGGCGCGTCTTATCAATAATATTATTCTATTATTATTTCATGCCAAGAGTTACTGCATACCTAAATGAATAACACAATTAATTTCACTGAGGTTGACGATAAAATAAATTATATCAGCTGCAAAAACAAGAACAAGTACTATATGATGTACAAAAATATTCTCTCGCAAATATAGTGTGTCAAACTAAAGGAAATAGCACTTTTTCTTCAAATGTAAGTGTTGAACAAAGTGGACAGCCGACTGCATATGATGTTAGACGATCAGTTTATTTTGCGAGTTCATACTTTAACTGTATTGCCAGAGAAGTTTTTATTCTGTGTATTTCACTTAATTTTGCTTTGAAGAATATATGCTCACAATAATATACCAACTTCTTAAGTAGAAGTGTGGATAAGCTTGCATCTACTAAATGTTTTCTGCCACTTCGAATTGTAACATCGAGTTTCTAATGGGGCTTCTGCAATAACTAAATATAGAAATAGTTGGTGCATTCAATTTTTCCAATGCTAGGATAATGAGTTCTACAATTGAGATTTCGAGTTGACATCTTGTCAGTTTTGTCTTTATCACTTCTGGGATCAATATCAAATAGCAGTTTCTTTTGTCTTGTAAAAAGATGTTTGCAATGAAGAAAACCAACCGATTGAATTTATCTGAGTAATTATTTACTGGCATTTATTTTACAAACACCGGAGGTATAAAAGCCAAGTCAACCACAAGAAACTTGAATTCAAACTCAAGAGTAAGACGAAATATTTGATTTCAAAATTTGGTACGAAACCAGCAATTTCATCAAGAATGATAAGTCGATTACATCGATCCCAGTGTTTAACTGCTGCTTATTTATTTTATCGACTTCGAAAGGATAAAAGGCAAAGTCGATCCGGGTGGCATTTGAACCCAGAACGTAACGTCGGAAGAAATGCCGCAAATAATTTTTCCTAGTGGCGTAACAATTCTTCCAGCTCATCGCGTTAAAAATTTGGACCGGATGCTAACGATTCTATCAGCTCGCCGCCTTCATTGCACCTCGAAACATTTCGAGGTACAATGGTGCAAGGTTTTTAATATGAAATCATACTCCGAATGAAATGCGAATTATTGTATTCAACTCCCTTCAGGTACAGTCTTCATGGCCAAGTTCTTTCTAGAAGTGTCAAACAAGTCAATTTGGTTATTTACATTATGTACATAATTCCTCATCTCTTAAATATAGAACTGTAAGTCAATTTGAGTTGAAACTTTTCTGCCACTTCGAATTGTAACATCGAGCTTCTAATGGGGCTTCTGCAATAACTAAATACTGCAATGTATGCCGATAAAAATAAGTAAAAATCAGAATGTGTGGAGCAGTTGATTAGTAACCAATACATACGCGTCTGTAGGTGCATAATCCTGAAACGGTGAGTGCATGTAAATTATAACCACTGCGATAGCCATGAATAGTCTCACCTACTCGTGTGTTTGCTTATATAAAAACCATTCACATACAAATGTAATTATGGAAATCTTGGCACTATTATTTGGACAGGTAAAAAATTACAATTGAATCTCTCTGAATTCACACTTGACCGTCTTGAAAGAGAAGAACACATTGGTTAGTGGTGCTGAATGCATTTCGAATAAAAGATGGTTTTCTACAACTGGAACACCTTTTATGATGTGTCACCAATCAGGGCTGACCTTGGAGTAAATAACAACAAAACGACGTTTGGAAAATTACAGAAGACAAAGTTTGTAGATAAAGGATGTAGAAAACATGTTCAACGACGTAGTTGTACCAGGATACAATTGTATTTTATACATGTATTATGATGCTGAATATTTAGACTTTTACGGTTGTATGTAAGAAACATCTAAGTTGTGTGGTGAGTAAATACAATGCAATTCTGGATGTCGTATTGAGAGATCTACTCTACGTGTTTCCACTGTGTAAACTTGTCACTATGCAGATATTGTAGGATTGAAGAAATAACTTGTCATTGAGGACCTGCGCTAAGAAATTATCTATCCAAAAAGGAACTTCTGACTTATGCATAATGTCAAACTGTGTGACAAAAATTATCGACAAACATTTCAAATCTATCGTAGTGTATATTATTCTCTTGAATGAGTGAAAATGTAACAAATTTTATATTCACTTGTCACATTTATGCATTAGCAGCGCCTCGCCTGATAAAAGACATATCGACAGCTGCCAAAATACAAAAGTTATGGTTTCTATAATTTAGTATCGTAGGTATTAAAGAGGCGTTACGTTTTAAATGTCTACAACCACAGAATCACGTCCCACTCATCCTTGTCATGCTGCGTATCTATGTGGATGTCATATCGATTTTGTTGTTAAACGTTAAATGTTTTTTTTTTATCTAGTTGTATCCATAATTTTTATTACACATTTATTCTGAATATTTTATTTATAAAATTAAGCTTCCCCTTGTTCTATTGAAAAGTTTCCCTTTGTTCTTCTTAGCATATTCCTTGAAAGAAATATTTTTTATCAGAAATGCGAGTACACAATGGGCTATTATGAATGAAGCATTAGTACTCTTAACGTGGTGAGTGCGACATCTATAATAAATGAAGACCATACCTGGACAGAGGAGAAGTAAATATTCTTGAGTGAGGACTTACAAAACCAAAGCAAGGTGCCAACTAAAGCAGAAAATAAAGAAAAAATATTCTGAAATGGGTTGACGCATCAGAATTACAAATTTTTCAAATCGGAGATAGACAATTCAGTGAGTGGTTTATAGCCATATTTTTGGTTGATACGTGGCTACTTCGGACATGTTTTGGAGCTGACACCGTTATTTTATTAGACATTCTCCTCCTCGGTGAAGCATAGTCAGTAACGTACATGTCAGATTAATAGAGAAGAGAGATTACATGCATCTCCAGAAAAATGCTGGTGTGGTTTATCAATATAAAGCCTAAGGGAAATAACTCAATCTGCTTGGAAAATAACGAATTCAGAGCAGCATTGAAGCTGTTTCTCTTCACTTATGTCCCTTAAGTCCCCAGGAAAGACACTGAGATTAAAGCATCCCATTTACCCCCTTTCTAATCACAGAAAATAAGTGTTTCTAGTTAGAAGTAAACAACATTAAGTCTGAAATAATACGGAAGCTAGCTTTGTTTAGATTACCAGATTCCGCAATATAAATAATGAGTTTAAACGGCACTGCAAACATTGTTAACTCCTTTCAACAAGAACCTTTATCCTATTTGTTTAAATTAATATAGGGATTTAATGTATTTAACCACATAAGTGATTCATATTCTTTATCTAACATTTACAATGCCTGATCAATATTAATTTATAAAATAGAAGGCGAAACTATCGATAACTTCTTAAAGTTATTAGATTTATATAAGCAACAAATTGCCAATTTTCTTCGGTATATAATTTATAAGCCTATCTTTAAATATGCAGATATGTATATAGATTTGAGCATGTATATTTATAAGTGCACGTATGTTGTATCTAGGGGCCATTGCTAAATAGACACTGACGAATAAAAATACTGAATCGATTCAAGGCAAAATTATTTAGCCGATAGTAACATTAATAATATTTCCTTGATGCTAAACCAGATTTTATGATTCATTCCCTGAGGTATTTATTTTTTATACTCTTTCATTACTTCCAGTTATTTTCACACATCGAACAGGCACACAAACTTGAAAATTGTTCAGCCATCAGCTTTATAGATCAACTCATTCTGGCAAGTTAAACAGTTGTGGTAAAGTATCAATTTACATAATTGATTTTGTTCTTGAAATTGCCCAAAACTCTAATCGAGAAAGTTATTTACCATAACTTTAACGTGTGTAAATTTAAAGAGAAGTCAAAGACTTTATGTGAGCTCCAACACGCACATATATACTCAGAAACATTTGCCATTCTTGGAACATACTAAACAAATCTAGAATTTTGTGGCTAATTTCAAATTACTTCTTAAAATGTCGTCTTTACGTTCACAAGTTCACACTCCGAACAAAAATACAAGAAAACATCAAAACATGTAGACGCACATTCGTCATACATAAACACGTAATATGTTTGTGTACTGTATTTAAGTCGAAACACTTCAAAAGATTTTCCCCCGTACACAAGCACACATGTACATGGACATGTAAATATGTAGACACACAAATGCTACTGTGATTATATTTACTGAGAAATAGTTGTTCAGAAAATTATGTGTCTATAAATATGTACATACACACATATTCACACACATTACCCAACCACCCGCCGCGTAGAAACAAGCGTACATGAATCACAGTTTGGCAGATTATTATGAATTTCTATTTAACACAAAGCACTTCATTCACAACCAAAAACTCTGTTATCATAAATGTTACCTTCATTTTGTAAAATGTTATGTTTCTAGGCCTTGATATATATTTTTTAGTCTGTAATCTTAACAGGGCAAATATTTTGACAGTCTGACTACTTTGTGATAATAAGTTTGATATCTTTAACATAAACTTTACAATCTTAAACATCTACAATTAATAAAAATTGTTGAACAAAGGCGGTTCTTACAAGATAAAACCACCGTTCGTTTGGGTTGGAAATGGGAACAATTAATGGTGAGAAGTAAGTCTGTATAACTGTTACATTTACTTATATTACAATTTGTTAATACAGAGTTTCCCCTCAAATTCGTTACTACCAACCTCAATTTCTTGAAAGTCAACCTCAAATTTCTCATTGCTAGCTTCATTATCGCTATCTTCAGTTTCCATTGCGTTGTGTCTATCTCGATTTCGTCATAGTCAACTTTAATTTCGTCACCCTCTGATTAAATGTCATGACTGCCGGATGGGACGAATAATTGCTGTTAATGATCGTTCATAAAAAAAAAATCGCTTTTTCCTCCAGTGACGACATTTAAGTTGACAATAGATGAAATCGAAATAGACGACAACGTAATCGAGACTTAGGGTAAGGAAACTGAAGTTGACGATGACGAATTTGAGGCCGACATGGACGAGATTGAGGTTGATAATGGCGAGTTTAGGAGAAAACCCTGTAAAATAACTAGAAAGGATTCAAGAACTATTTTCTTCTTTAAGCATCTTCGAAGGGAAATGTTAAAGTCATACTATGCAAAAAGAAAACAAAAGAAACGATAACGAAACAAAAATTACATTGCTTATTAATTAAAGACATGGTATTAATTTGTAACATTAATTCAGGGGTAAGTAATTCAGTTGATCGAACAACTGAATCATCATCGCCGAATGACTGAGAAGTGCCATTACACACACACACACACACACACACACACACACACACACACACACACACGCACAACACACACACACACATATATGTAGGCGTGGCTGTGTGGTAAGAAGCTCCTCAACCACATGGTGCACAGTTCAATGATACTATAGCATCGGGCCGACCAAAGCCTTGTGAGTGGATTTGGCAGACGGAAACTGAAAGAATCCCGTTGTATATATATATATATATATATATATATATATATATATATATATATATATATATATATATATATATATATAGTGTGTGTGTGTGTGTGTGTGTGTGTGTGTGTGTGTTCTTTTGTATCTGTGTTTGTGCTCCTATCACCGCTTGAGAACCGGTGGTGGTGTGTTTACGTCCCCGTAATATAGCGGTTCGGCAAAAGAGAACGATAGAATAGATTCTAGGCTAAAGATATAAGTCCTCGGGTTGATTTGTTCAAGGCGGTGATGAAGCATGGCCGCATTCAACAAACTGAATCAAATAAAAATGAAATAATATATATATATATATATATATATATATATATATATATTCTTTTCTTCTATTTATTTCAGTCATTTGACTGCGGCCATGCTGGAGCACCACCTTTAGTCGAAGAAATCGACCCTAAGACTCATTCTTTGTAAGCCTAGTACTTATTCTATCGGTCTTTTGGCCGAACCGCTAAGTTACGGGGATGTAATCGCACCAACATTGGTTGTCAAACACAGACACAGACACACAAACACACACACACACACACACATATATATATATATATAATGACGGGCTTCTTTCAGTTTCCGTCTACCAGATCCACTCACAAGGCTTTAGTTGGCCCGAGGCTATAGTAGAAGACACTTGCCCAAGGTGCCATGCAGTGGTACTGAACCCGGAACCATGTGGTTGGTAAGCGAGCTCCATACCACACAGCCACTTCTGAGCCTATATTTTATATATATATATATATATATATATATATATATATATATATATATATATATATATATATATATATATATATATATATATATATATATATATATATATATATATATATATATATATATATATATATATATATATATATATATATATATATATATATATATATATATATATATATATATATATATATATACATACATGCATATATACATAATATACACATATAAAACAAAGTATGTGTGTGTATGTGTGTGTATAGTACGTATGCATTTCTACAGTTTTCAACCGACTTTCACCAAATTTTACACACATATTACTTATGTGCCAAGGATGGTCAAGAACTATAACATTTTCCCCAGAGCTCCCGGTAAAAACGGTGTTTTACATGGGTTTTTCTCTGAAATCGTCTGCTGTTTTCAATCGATTCTCTCCCTATTCTCTCTCTGTTACATTTCTCTCTTCTCTCTCTTTTTTCTCATTCTCTGTTCCTCTGGCTTGCACATATTCTCTCTCACCCTCTGCAATAGTTCATCTCTTTTAGTCTATGTCTGTTTCTTTCACTCTCTCTCTCTCTCTCTCTCTCTCTCTCTCTCTCTCTCTCTCTCTCTCTCTCCCTCTCTCTTTCAATCTCTCTTTAACTTACACACTAACTTCTGTCTACAAATTCGCTTCCGTGTATTTCAATTAGTCGTGCGTAAAAATCCCCGTTGTTACAGTTTTTGTACGTTCTCCTTGAAAAATAATTTAGTTATTTTAAATTTTTGTTCACCCAGTATGTTTAAATTGAGTTTTTCCACATCTGCTTAAAAACTGATTTCAGTGTATTTCAATTTTGTCGTGCGTAAATATCTTTGTCTTTACAGTATTTGTACGTTCTCCCTACAACATTACTTACTTTAAATTTTTTGCATTCCGTCTATTTAAATACATTATAGAAAAACGTTGTGTGTGCGTACGTATGACTGCTATGGGCCACATACAGCCGATAAGCTTTTATTACTAACCAATGAGATTCTAACCACACCACTGAGCGGCCATGCGTTAGAAAAAGCTATCCTAAAGCGGCTCAAGTTTTTTCACTCAAGCTATTTACTTCTAGAGCTTTATACGCTCAAACGGCGTTTGTAAGTTCTGTCTACCGATTGACTTCCGTGTATTTCAATTAGTCGTGCGTAAAAATCTCTTCTGTTACGGTTTTGTACGTTCTCCCCGAAAAATAATCTATTTTTAATTTTTGTGCACCCAGTGTGTTTAATTCAGTTTTGTCACATCTCCCCAAAAATTGACTCCAGTGTATTTCAATTTTGTCCTGCGTAAAAATCTTTGCCTTTACGGAATTTGTACCTTCTCCCAACAAAGGATGTCTGTGTGTGTAGTACGTATACATTTCTACAGTTTTCAACCGATTTTCACCAAACTTTACACACACATTACTTATGTTCCGAGGATGGTCATGCACTATAACATTTTGCCCAGAGCTCCCACCTAAAGCGAGAAACCGTGGAAAACGGTGTTTTACACGGGTTTTTCTCTTAAAAGTTCCGCAGTTTTCTACCGATTTTCTCCGTTTCTCTCTCTAAATTTCCTGCACTCCGTGTATTTAAATTTACTTTTGCCCCATCCGCATTTTGTAATTGAAGCTTCTAAACTCTGAGATAATGCCACCTAAGAAAAGACCCTTATTGGTCATAAAACCGCTGCAGCAGAGACATCGAAGAGAATGAGAGTAAATGAATCCTCCCACGAGACTGCACGAAGACATTCACAAAATGTTGCTTGCACGGCCACCGCAAGAGCCAAAGAAAGCGAGGAGCAGCGTAGCAGTTGCAAGGTCAGAAATGTTTCATTAACAGCTTCAGTACACGCTAACCTGAGTCAGTCACAGCGCATTATTCGTCGTACAAGGGATGATACAGCAACTGCTGTTGCGCGAGCTGCGGAGAACGAAAAACATCGCGCCATTCGCCATGCCAGGAATGCTACAGCAACTGCTGCTGCGCGAGCTGCAGAGACCGAAGAACATCGTGCTATTCGCTATTCTTTCTTTTTTATATGTATTTTCATCAATTTCAAGTCATTATACACCCATATATTTCAAATTTTCTAAGAAAAACTGATATTTTTTTTCTATTTTTGCGGTTGTGACATATTTCAAAAATATTTTGTACGTTTTTGTGAATTTTGACAAGTTTTGACATGGAATTCTGTCCGTTTTTCAGAAAAGCTTCGGCAGCGCTGGTCGTTAGACTAGAAAATATGTGTTCTTAGAATGACGAAGCGTTCACACCCCGAGTAACGCCGGGTGCCTCTACTAATATGTATATATATATATATATATATATATATATATATATATATATATGAGCCAAAAATAAAAACAACACAAAGGCGAGGTAAAAGAACAACAAATAGTGTGTATCAGGAAAATTGAAAGAAGTCTTTAACTTTTAGAGCCTACACTTGTCCGCAGAAAGGATAGATGGGGAGAGAAATAATATTTGGAGAGAAAAAAACATGTCTGAATTAAACGGTCACCGCGTGCTGAAATGACCTTAACTAATGAGTAAATCCAAATTATTGTTATTTGTTTCATTGTGAAATTAGTTTATTCACCTGTAATTTTTCAGATTACACATATTTACCAATTGTAGCAATGAGGAAATGATAATGAGAGTACAGACGCATACATCACCAACTATAAGAGGATATATATCTCCAAACATCAGGGATACATTTCCATACAAAACTGGATGTGTTAGGCGTTTGAAGTAAAATCTTCTAATTACTGAAAGTCATGCTTATTCATGAAATTGCTAAAAATTTATAAACGATTGGAATGAAATGTTTCTGTGTTATTTGTTAGATAGTTTTATCAGAAGAAGAAGATCGCCCCATGATATTTTCAGGAGTTCTGAAATGATGTAGCGGTGAAGTAAAGAGAAACCACGAATTCTGATTCGGGCTTCTGCAGTTTCCATTTACTCAGTTTAGCTCATACAGCTTCTGTCTATCTGAGTGTGCGGAGCCATATAATTGCAAAGCGAACGTCTTAACTGACTGCCAAAGCTGCGCTCACAAATATGGCGTTCAAGCATTTCTCTTGCATACAATTTGATTAAAACTACATGTAGATTCTATTCGTCCTTAGTCTACGACTGTCCTATCTAATAAATTTTTAGATATATGTTAGAAAGTAATGGATAGAAGAATCTCTTTATACTTACATTAAGGCTTTTGAATCGTAATGATCAGATTTGTTGGCTTAGTTGGTAAAATAAAATACGCTTTTTTAATGGTTTCAAATCCTGCAAATAAGAGAGAAGAAACAAAACAAAACAAAAACAAAACTGAATTTTCATCGTAATCGATGTCATTTGAGGTGAGCACAATCGAACTGCTTCAGAGGAGAACGATTTTTTGCCTTTCGGAGTACAAACGGAAAACTTAAATAATTAACTAAAAACACGCTGTGAAAAACTAGCTCGTTTATTGTGTCACAGTCGAAGTTCTCTCACAAGCAGCTGTTATCATATTAAGTCTGCAGATGAAGAACAGTCGACGTTTGTTGATAGTGAACCAGGAGAAGTTTAACCAGCTGGTGTCGTATTCAACAAGACCCATCAAACAAAACCAAACAGTTAAAGATTATCTGTGTGTTTACGTCTTCCCAAATAGGAGTTTTATCAACACTCAAATAGTTAGAGCAAGGAATAAGAGATAAGAGAGAGACAACTAGTCTGACGTCGAGCTAGATAGTTAGATAGCGAGATAGGCAGTCACACTTACGCTGAGATATAAAAATACACGCACGCGCGCGCGCAAGCACGCATTCGCACGAACGTTTTATGAGCAACATACATATACATACATATGTATATACAGAAGCAGAAATAGATATATACCAGAAAATTTCAAATAATCATACATACATAACTGCTCTCACTCTTATGTATGACTAAGAATAGGTAGTTAAATCATGCAGAGACACATAAAAACACTCGCACATGTATAATGACATCTAGTTAAAACACAGTCACACACACACATTTATGTATATATAGATATATTATGCATCTATCTATCTATCTATCTATCTATTTGCATGAATGTGTATGTATGTATGTGTTTGCTTTTGTGTGGGTGTTATAATGTGTGCATGTGTGTGCGTGTGTGTGTGTGTGTGTGTGTGTGTGTGTGTGTGTGAATGTGTGTGTGTGAACATGTATGTAGTATATTCAAATATACACATCCATACATTTGCGTAGCTTTTGGGTTCACACACGAAAATGTAAAGTTATTTAGGGACAAATATAAAGGGTGGGGGCTGTCAGATAGTAAAAGAGATTACGGAAAGAGAAGTGTGTATGAGTGCATGCATGCGAGCGTGCGTTTGTGTGTGTGTGTGTGTGTGTATGTGTGTGAGAGGGAAGTGAGTGTGGAATATGTGAGTATAAGAGTTACAAAATTAAATGAATACAGAAATGAACAGTTGTCTAAATGAAAGCTGGATATAATCTAAAGGAACGATTAAACAAAAAGCTGAGAAAATATCTGATGTTGAAAGATATAAATAGACAAGCTGGCGTGAATGAAAAGTTCCCTAAGTGTATGCACGAAGCTGTCACCTTGCCTGCCAAAAAAAAAAAAAAAAAAATTAAAAACACTAAAGACAAAACAAAACAAAAAGAAAATAAAAAAGAAAATGGAAAAAATTTTTTCCCTTAAGCATGAATATTCAAGTTTCAGTAAAATTAATTCTTAATTCTTTGAAATTATCTCCCCCACCACTTTTAAGGTTGCTAACGAAAGCCACTAAGTATCTGCTTACTTTTCCTTACTTAATTTCAATTCAAAAAGAATTTTTAAATTCTAAACTACGTTATTCAGTACATAATTGCTTAACTAAATCTAACTTACTTGAATTATGTAAATTTATGCAGTTGATGTTTTTAAATTACCGGCTTATTGAATTAGCGTGTTAGTGGCTGAGTATTCCATAGACAAATGCTAGAACTAGTGTGACACATCGTGTGACAAGATCCAAACTTTGGATTACAGGTGCTATACGGCTTCTATACACTTTCCCACAACCCAGTATTACGTACTCTCTCTCTCCTTCTCTGTCTGTCTCTCTCTCTCTGCCTCCTCTCTCTGTCTGTCTCCCACTCTCTCTGTCTCACTCTCTCTCTGTCACCTGTTCTCTCTGTCTTCCCCCCTCTCTCTCTCTCCCTATGTGTGTGTATGCGTGTGTCTGCGTGTGTGTGTGTGTGTGTGTGAAGCAGAACCTACAAAAATGTCCTTTGTCCAAGACGCCAACTACTAGTTTTGTACCAGAAGAATTGTGTTTACGTAGTGAACATAACCATTTGACAACACTGCGCTAATACATACATACATGCATACATACATACATACATACATACATGCATGCATGCATGCATACATACATACATTCATACATACATACATACATACATACATACATACATACCTACATGCATACATATATACATACATAATGACTCTAGACTCTTTGATGAGTATGACCATCAAATCTTATTTTAGATGTTAAAGACAATGACTGTCAGCAATGCCCGTGCTGAAACCTTAATAACAGCTTGCACAGTATCGCTTAGACTCTTACCTACAAAGGCAAATAGTCCAGAAACAAGCAAGAACAAAATCTCCGGCTTTGCAATGAGGTGGGTTGCTAATTCAGACTTTGTTTCTCCTAGAAAGATGCCTAAACAAAGATTAGGGGTCTTTCACTCCCAGCTGTTGGATGGCCGTTGACTTATCTCCGTTCATCCGTCCTTTGACAGGTTTTGTTTTACGACCTACACTGTCCAACGAAAACCACCCTTCTTACTAAACAGACATGAAAGGGTTGTCGACTTGGTTGCCAATGGCCCGACCATGCGACAAGTTGTACTAAGTTACATGTTACTAATAGTGCTAAGAGTGATGAAACATAACATACTCACACGAATATATAATTACATAGTGCAGTTTAAATTCAAGTTATATGATAGCACCAGTATTTAAACTCCATGTGCATTCTCATCCACAAAAGAGAAAATTGCGAGGAGAATCTGTGTATTATGATTCAAGTTTCCTTTCACTGTTCTTGATAATTAGAAAGATCCAGGAGTACATATTGGAAAAACATAGCAGTAGTTATGTTGGGAAAACAGAGCAGTATCAGAAGAGTGAACTAAGAGTATCATAGTTAAGCTGCTAACTCTGGTATTATCTGGTACTTGTAGCATGTAAACCAGTACAATCTGGCAAATGGTAGAGTGGATGGTGACTAAACCAGTTCCCTCGCCTGACAAGTCAGTATGGGAAGGTTTTGTGGGCACCCTACTGGATTGAAAACAAACCTTGTCACTGGACGGATAAGTTTCTTGAAAACCAACGGCTATTCACATCTCCACTGAGTATCAATAATGGAATAGCCTCACAGGAAAAGTCCTTATCTCAAGGCATCTATCATCTAGTAGCAAAATTTGCCTCTTAGGGAGCCTTATTACGTTGCACCTATAGGATAACCTTTCCTAATAGTTTCCAGGAACTTGCCCAAGATGCCACGCAGTGGGACTAAACCAGAAACCATGTGGTTGGTAAGCAAGCTACTTACCTCACAGCCACTTCTGCACTTATATAGTTATGTATACCTACCTATCTCTCTATATATACATATATATACACATATATTTATGTGTGCGTGTATGTGTGTTATTTCTTTACTACCCACAAGGGGCTACACACAGAGGGGACAAACAAGGACAGACAAACGGATTAAGTCGATTATACCGACCCCAGTGCGTAACTGGTACTTATTTAATCGACCCCGAAAGGATGAAAGGCAGAGTCGACCTCGGCGGAATTTGAACTCAGAACGTAGCGGTAGACGAAATACCGCTAAGCATTTCGCCCGGCGTGCTAACGTTTCTGCCAGCTCGCCGCGTGTATGTGTGTGTGTGTATGTGCGTGTGTGTATGTGTGTGTGCGTGTGTGTGTGTATGTGTGTGTTTGTGTGTATATACGTGCAATCGCGTTGGATATATTGTCACCACCTTACCTATTCACCTTATCAGCTGCCGGTGAATGTATGTAATCACATACACACTCACACGTGCGCGCGTACACACACACACACACACACACACACACACACACACACACACACACACACACACACACACACACACACACACACACACACAAAGCTGGAGAATTGGATTAGATTATTTAATTATATCAACTGAGACGTGTTTCAGTGAAGATTATGAACCATGTCTCCAGTTTTGTTTCTGTATATGAACTCGGTGATATTTCTAATGATGGAGATCAGTGAAAACATCCTATAATACACGAATTCCCTTCGTAGTTTTCTACTTTAGTGTATAAGAATTTCAATCGCACTATGTATGTACGTATGTATGTATGTATGTATGTATGTATGTATGTATGTATGTATGTATGTATCTATCTATCTCTCTACCTCTCTATCTGTCAGTCTGTCTGTCTATCTATGTGCATATATTTCTCTCACTGTTTCTCTGCCTTTCTCTGTGTGTGTGTGTATTGTGTGATCATCTGATCGCCCAGACTATCGGATGTTGTTATACATCGTCGGTCACAATGCGCTATGCATCGTTTTAGCTTCAGAATGATGTCACACCACTGGCTAGGTGTGCAGGCCTATCTCTCCCTTTCTCTCTCTCTCTCTTTCTCTCTCTCCCCCTCTCTCTCTCTCTCTCTCTTTCTCTCTCTCTCCCCCTCTCTCTCTCTCTGTATATATATATATATATATATATATATATATATATAAACATATAGTTTATATTCATTTAAAAGAAGAAAACGAAAATAGAGATTGGAAAAGTTAATAATTGCTTATTATTAACAGAAAATTAATCATCTTCACTTACAGCTGTTTCAATTAATACTCAGTAAATATTAAATTCATATTTATATGACCTGAGCATAATATCTTCAGAAGAAAAATTTATACCCGTGGATGTTTTAGATGTGTTTATGGATTTATTATAGCAGAATGCTAAAATGAATCCATAAACACAAATAAAACATCCAAGGGTATATTTTTCCCGTGCTATAATGAATCCATATTATACTATAATGAATTCATAAACACATAACAGACTGCTATAATGAATCCATAAACACATATAGAATATCCCAGGATATTATTTTTTCCTCGGGAGATATTATGCTCAGGTCATATAAATATAAATTTAATATTTACTGAGGATTAATTGAAACAGCTGTAAGTGAAGATGGATTATTTTGCTGTTAATAATAAACAATTTTTAACTTCCCAATCTCCATTTTCTTTTTTCTTCGTATATATATATATATATATATATATATATATATATATATATATATATATATATATATATATATATATATATATATATATATATATATGTATATATGAATAGGTGAAAGCAAAATAAGCTTAATAAAGATAACATAGAGTAGTGTTCAATTGAATGGCAATTTAAACTCCAACCTCTCCATCCAGCGCGGGTATCTCTGCATGGAATGTCAGCTATAAACATAAAATTTATCGTGTTGTTATGGTGACAGCAAGTTAGGTAAGCACAAGCAAGTTGGAGATATATATACATCGAAGAGAAAATACAAGTTACAGAATAAAGAAAAGAGAGAGCAAAAGTTGTTTGAAGAGCTATAACTTAGGTACTAACCAAATTCATATATAATATGTGCATGACGTCATAGGTGTATGTCCTGTAACAAGTCCAGATGAAAATGTTAAAGTGTGGTGTTGCTTCTCAATGCAAAGTGGTAAATGCCACCATGGTTATTACGTAAGCTATGGCTGTCTTGAAACAACTGTCGAGATACGACTTTGCATAATTCTTCAGTCCTTTTGTTATTTTTCCTTTATTCTGTAATCTGTATTTTGTGCTCCATGTAAATATACGCCCAAGCTTACTTTTATTTATCTACATTACAACCCCGCCTCTCACTTAATATATATATATATATATATATATATATATATATGTGTGTGTGTGTGTGTGTGTGTGTGTGTGTGTGTGTGTGTGTGTGTGTGTGTGTGTGTGTGTTTGTGTATGTATACTGATCGAACGCCATGCATCCTTTTCCAAGTAAGTTTTATCTTAATAATTACGATGCGCACTCTTCTACTATCTCTTCTCTGTCTATCTCTCTCCCTCTCTTGTTCATAATAATTTTTCTATCGTCTTGGCTCAACAGCCTTCACCGTTTGTTTTTACTGTCTTGTTCTTGTTAACACTTTCACCCTCCGCAAAAAATCCCAAATTTTATTTAATTTGCTTTGTGGGAAGGACTGTTTCAACGAAGTCATGTATTGTCCTTGGTTTCGAAATGCGGAGTAGATGAAACAGGGACAACTGACGAAGGGGTATACCCATTATGTTGCATGTCTCATTTCTCTGTTTGTTTTTATCGTTGTTCGAAAAAAGTTCATTTTCTATGTTTTCGTTTCTCATTGTGTTTAAGGTTTTTTTTATGTCCTGTACCCATATATGCATGTATGTATACATATAGATGTAGGTATGTACATATATGTATGGATATATGCATATATTTATAGATTATATATATATATATATATATATATATATATATATATATATATATATATATATATATATATATATATACACATATACACACACACGCATGCATATATATGTACATGTATAAATATATATATGCATATATGTGTGTGTGTATATGTATATATATATATATATATATATATATATATATATATATATATACAAACGTACCCATGCACACCTATATACACACACGTTAGTGAAGGCGGGTGTCGCGGGTGATATTATAAGGTCTGGTAATGACGTTCCAAATGGTTGGTGATGATAGTGAATGCTATTGAATGTGAATAGTGTCAAAAAGAGCGAAGGTGGGGATAGGCACGGCGATGTAGAAAAAGTCATGTAGGTGTGTTTAGCGTTGATGATTGCAATCTATTTGTGCTGATGGTAGAGTAGATGGTGATTACGAAGAATGGGACAGACGGACAACTTTCTTGATGCTTGTGTGAAGATGATGTCGATAGGACGTATACTTGCAATGGTAACAGCAAAGGAGTGGAAAGGAGATAGTGCAATGGTGAAGTATAGCGAGGGTTGTGGTAATGGATGTGGATATGCATGTGGCGAGGATAATGAAAAGATGTCTTCCATGGTAGTGGTGGTGGTGGTGGGTTCACAGATACACAAGCAAAGCAGATCGGCTGTCAGACATATTAACATTAGGACAACTGTGCCAGTGTACTGCACCAATGTCATACCTACATGTATTCGCATACGCAAATGCAAGCACATAACATTCCTCTTATGCACATTCGCACATACACAACACCCACGTGTGACTGCACAAAAAAAAAAGATTCGTAAGGTACAATATAGGTAAAAAAATATAGGGAGAGGATGGGTAAATAAATAAATAAATGAATGAATGATAGCATGGTCTATTGCTCAGACCCCTTACGTTGACTTCGTTTTGTTTAAGTGAACTGACCATGTTCTTATGAACATGTAACCTTCACGAATACACACCCACACATTATAGCATGGGAATAAAAACCATCAAATGTAATAATTATTTAAAATTATAATTTAGGGTATCTAAGAGATACCACCACGCTGGAAAGAGCAGTCAAAACTTGACTCTAAAACCACATTAAATGTTTATATAGCACCAGGAGAGAAGACGAAGAGACAAAATAAACTAGCAAAAATTACTGGATAATTCCAGATCCCGGATTTCTGGCTCTGCGTAAGAAATGCTCTGCCTTCATCAGTGGAATATACTCATAAAAGCAAATAAATACAAATATATATATATACAACATACGATATACTTACATATACGAACGTATACATACACATATATGCACGTATGCACACGACCAGCTTAAATTGTCCGCCTAAAAGCTCCTCGTGCCATATGGTCAGAATACCACCGCAGTGAACATAAGGACGAAATAAATATATAAATTTATATAAATGAGGATAAGATCGATATTTAAAAATCGATTTTATCAGGTGGCCAGCATGGGAATAAAAACTATCAAAGGTAATAATCGGTATTTAAATATCGATCTTATCCTTATTTATATAAATTTATATAATTATTTCGTCATTATATTCACTGCTGTAGCATTCTGACCATATCGCACGAGGAGCTTTTAGGCGGGCAATTTAAACTGGTCGTGTGCATACGTGCATATATATGTATGTATACGTTCGTTTATGTAAGTATATCATATGTTCTCTCTCTCTCTCTCTCTCTCTCTCTCTCTCTATATATATATATATATATATATATATATATATATATATTTGTATTTATGTGCTTTTCTGAGTATATTCCACTGATGAAGGCAGATCATTTCATATGCAGAGCCAGAAATCGGGATCTGGAATTATCCAGCAATTTTTGCTAGTTTAATTTTGTCTCTTCGTCTTCTGTCCTGGTGCTATATGAATGATTTTAAATATATATATATATATATATATATATATATATATATATATATATATATATATATATATGAAAATTAATATAAACAACCATGCGCAATCTGATACCATGAAGGAAAACTATAGTCGTCATTGCTAGAAATAAGAGCTAAAATGTTCTAATGCTGTAGGGAAAGCATATAAATGCATACATATATGCTCACAAGAGCTGCAATCGCCCAAAACACCGGCTCTTATTTCTAGTGATGTAAGTGTTTTGATACCCTTAGTCACGTTTAGTGACGATTATAGTTTTCCTATATAGTAACACATTGCGCATGGCTGTTTATATTAATTTTTGTGTACATATTAGTGATCCGCTAAATCATCCATAAACGTTTATGGTAAATACATATATATTGAGAGAGGATTGGCCCGGAATCTGCCGATCAAGCTTTCCTTACTGAGGAGGCTACAGAAATAGCCGAAACTGAACGTTCAATTTAAGGAATTCTCGAGTTTATGTGCTATATACGCGTGTAAATATACATACACACACGTATATGCATGTGTGCATAAGTATATATTCGTATGGATCTATCTATCTATCTATCTATCTCAGTCTCTCTCTCCCTCTCTCTCTCTCTCTCTCTCTCTCTATATATATATATATATATGCATGCGCACAAACACATGCGCAAAATTATAATGGATAACTATATTTGTGATGTATAGAATATTTTATACAGAATGCACATTGAAGAAGAACATTAACGAAACTGAGCAAATCTAGTAGAACTATTATACTATACTGTCATCTATGAAATTTTTCATAAATATTTCTGGAATACAATTGTTACAATATAGCATGAATGGATTAACATAGATTTTTAGATTCATAGTGTGAGAAAACAATGGAATTTAAAGAGAGGGAGATATCTGACATATTTGTACTTCTAATATTCTCCTCACTTTTTTTTTCTTAATTGCAGAACATTTTTTTCATATCAACACTCAAGCTCTATTTTAACCGAAACACGCCATATTGCAATAATTTTTCAGAAACATTTTTGAATAATTCTAAAGTTGCAAAATAACATTACTGAATTTCTTCTTGTTCACTATCATATGTATGTCATTTTTCGGTTTTATTTCAAGATTTCTTGCCAACAGAGAAAAAGCCGGTTTCAAACAAAGATCTAAGCCGCCTTCATTGGAATTTCAACAATATCAACAGGGTATTTTTGTATGTACGTACATATATGGTCAAATTTGTATGTTTTGTTTTAAGTATGCATGTATGTATGTATGTATGTATGTATGTATGTATGTATGTATGTATGTATGTATGTATGCATGTATGTATGTATTCATGTATGTATGTACGTATGTATGTGCGTATGTTCTCTTCCTTTTTTTTATTTCGAGTAAATTTTGAGTGGCTACCTACTAGGTAACAAGGTTGTGAAGGAAAGTATCGTGTTTTAATCATTATCCATTAAAACTTAAGAAGGTCTTGCAGATTTTTATGGTACCTGATAACGTGATCATTTATAGCCAACGAATTAAATATTTGTGTTCTCTCCCCAAGATCTCAAGTTTAGCTATGCTTTGCTCCAGACGAGCTTGTATGTATCTTGTTGCTCCAATAATGGAAGGTATGAAGCTGAAAGTGTATTTTGGGTATTTGATTTACAAACTCCTTATCAATGGTCCATAAGTGTCCTCTTTCTCTTGTATTTTTCTAACTACATTCGTGTCCATAAGGCAGCTGATTTCCACAGCAGAACATATCTTAACTTTGAGGTCCCACACAGCGATATATCAACGAGAAATGTATGCATGCATGTATGTATGCATGTATGTGTGTGAGTGTGTGTGTGTGTGTGTGTGTGTGTGTGTGTGTGTGTGTGTGTGTGTGTGTGTGTGTGTGTGTGTGTGTGTGTGTAAATGAGTCCACGGTCAGCCAATGGATGAAAGTGAATGATCATCCAATGTTTGGTTAGATATCGCTTTAAGAGAACGCTGTGACTTTGTAGGCATCCAATAACGTAGACTAGTTATTTTGGATCAAATGCATAAGTTGTTTAGAAAGTGCGATTGGCCCCGTGCAAGCCTTTTTTCACTTTCAGAGGCTTCATACACAAGCATCGTTTGATATATAACATCTCTATCATATGTTGCATAATATGGTTGGTTGTAGGCCCGAAAAAGATAAATCACTTAATAAAAAGTCCCATGACAGAATGAAGGGTTGTGACAGTATGGGCGGTAAACCATCTCAACATCTGGTGCAAGAGGCATCCATCGTTGCCACATCTGTGCGAAATAGTGTAAATCCTTAACAATAAAGTCACACCCATGCTGCTAATGTTTAAAAAAACCACAACCAATGACATTCCTCGAAATCGAGACGCACCCACCACGTGTGTGTGTATATGTGTGCGTGTATATGTATATATATGTTTGTGTGTGTGTGCGCGTGCGTGCATGTGCGTATATATATATATATATATATATATATATATATATATATATATATATATATATATATACACACACACTTGTATATATATATATATATATATATAAGCAATGTTAATTCTCTAAATGAAGTATTAACAGTAACTGAACGATAAAGTGTAGTATATTGCCACTTAAGTGTGGCTGACCCCTAGGGGTGGATGTTACTGTTGCTTTTAGCCCCAGGAGGACATCTCCTCCAGCTGGCTTATCGACACACGACTGTGTCCTGTTAATACTTCATTTAGAGAATTAACATTGCTTGTTTTCACCTTTTCAATATCAGTGAAGAATGTCACTGGAAAAGAAGATATAAGGTTTGCCAGGTTTTTGTCTCTCTCACCAAGGTCATCAGCTGTCGAACGCCGACGAAGGGAAATAACCCTGAAATCCGGATACGTTCGTGCTGCTGGTCGAGGTGAGAGGGATAACTCCCTTGGCAAACAGGACACAGTCGTGTGTCGATAAGCCAGCTGGAGGAGATGTCCTCCTGGGGCTAAAAGCAACAGTAACATCCACCCCTAGGGGTCAGCCACACTTAAGTGGCAATATACTACACTTTATCGTGCAGTTACTGTTAATACTTCATTTAGAGAATTAACATTGCTTGTTTTCACCTTTTCAATATCAGTGAAGAATGTCACTGGAAAAGAAGATATAAGGTTTGCCAGGTTTTTGTCTCTCTCACCAAGGTCATCAGCTGTCGAACGCCGACGAAGGGAAATAACCCTGAAATACGGATACGTTCGTGCTGCTGGTCGAGGTGAGAGGGATAACTCCCTTGGCAAACAGGACACAGTCGTGTGTCGATAAGCCAGCTGGAGGAGATGTCCTCCTGGGGCTAAAAGCAACAGTAACATCCACCCCTAGGGGTCAGCCACACTTAAGTGGCAATATACTACACTTTATCGTGCAGTTACTGTTAATACTTCATTTAGAGAATTAACATTGCTTGTTTTCACCTTTTCAATATCAGTGAAGAATGTCACTGGAAAAGAAGATATAAGGTTTGCCAGGTTTTTGTCTCTCTCACCAATGTCATCAGCTGTCGAACGCCGACGAAGGGAAATAACCCTGAAATCCGGATACGTTCGTGCTGCTGGTCGAGGTGAGAGGGTTAACTCCCTTGGCAAACAGGACACAGTCCTGTGTCGATAAGCCAGCTGGAGGAGATGTCCTCCTGGGGCTAAAAGCAACAGTAACATCCACCCCTAGGGGTCAGCCACACTTAAGTGGCAATATACTACACTTTATCGTGCAGTTACTGTTAATACTTCATTTAGAGAATTAACATTGCTTGTTTTCACCTTTTCAATATCAGTGAAGAATGTCACTGGAAAAGAAGATATAAGGTTTGCCAGGTTTTTGTCTCTCTCACCAAGGTCATCAGCTGTCGAACGCCGACGAAGGGAAATAACCCTGAAATCCGGATACGTTCGTGCTGCTGGTCGAGGTGAGAGGGATAACTCCCTTGGCAAACAGGACACAGTCCTGTGTCGATAAGCCAGCTGGAGGAGATGTCCTCCTGGGGCTAAAAGCAACAGTAACATCCACCCCTAGGGGTCAGCCACACTTAAGTGGCAATATACTACACTTTATCGTGCAGTTACTGTTAATACTTCATTTAGAGAATTAACATTGCTTGTTTTCACCTTTTCAATATCAGTGAAGAATGTCACTGGAAAAGAAGATATAAGGTTTGCCAGGTTTTTGTCTCTCTCACCAAGGTCATCAGCTGTCGAACGCCGACGAAGGGAAATAACCCTGAAATCCGGATACGTTCGTGCTGCTGGTCGAGGTGAGAGGGATAACTCCCTTGGCAAACAGGACACAGTCGTGTGTCGATAAGCCAGCTGGAGGAGATGTCCTCCTGGGGCTAAAAGCAACAGTAACATCCACCCCTAGGGGTCAGCCACACTTAAGTGGCAATATACTATATATATATATATATATATATATATATATAATGTTGATAACGCATCAGTAGAAACCACTAGACTGCAGTCATACTAAAGCACAGCCTTAAAGTGCTTAGTCGAACTAATTGACCCCACTTCTTTTTTCTAAGCCTAGTATTTATTCTATCGGTGCCTTTTTGCCGAACCTATAAGTTACAAGGACGTAACACAAACCAACACAAATTGCAGGGGCTTCTTCCAGTTTCCTTGTACCAAATTCACTCACGAGGCCTTGGTCGACCCGATTCTGTAGTAGAAGACTCTGGACCAAGATGCTACGCAGTGGGAACTATGTGGTTGAGAAGCAAATTTTTTACCACACTGTCACGCCTGCGCCTACACTGCTACTTCCGTGGCCTGTGTGTGTAATGTATATATATATATATATATATATATATATATATATATCTCACCCACCCACACACACACACATAATCTATCTATTTATATAAATGTACACGCACGCACACACACACACACACACACACACACACACTTCCGAAATTTGGTTTTGTATGTTTTATTTCTACTACATCTATTTTATGACTGACCATCTGCTAATAAAATTGGATATGAAAATATAGTTGGCTAAATTTTTTGAAGTAAAAATAAAAAAAGACTTTTATACAATTGGGGATACTTTGTGGAGGTAAGTTAATTGGTTTCAAATTTTGCTTAGAAATATTATTATTTCTTCAGTTGTTGATTGAAAACAGCATGTAGGTTAGCACTCTCATTTCCTATTATTTTAAAATCAATGATGTTTATAATCCATCAATAGATGTCATTAATCACAAAAGCTTAAACCGCTAGAACCCACAATTTTATGTATACTATATTACGTTTAAAAGAAGCATAATTTAGCAAACGATTGAAAGTCTTAAAACATGACTAACCGAGCTTTAATTCATAGATTCATTGGTTCATAGTAATTAGAGACATGGCAGATTTCTATTGATATATGAGATTAATGATTTGCATCAATGATCTACTTCGTGTCGCTTAGCAACTCAGTGCATCTGTTGGAAATATAATACCCTCAAATTGTTGATTCACTTCATATCATGCATTAACGTTTAATACATTCAAACTATACGGTCGATGTTATCAGTTGGGGGTTTTGCTTTAAAACCTAGATAATATATGGTATTATGGCAAAGAGTGATATTAATATCATAATCCTCTGTGTCAAGAGTAAAATAATGCACATTTTCAGAAAACAAAAGAGTTTTGAAGTAAAATGCCAAAATGAAACAATAAAATATAATTATCAAGAGGTAAAAATGCTCAGAACATAAAGACGGATAAGATAAATATTTTACTTTCATTTATTTTAAGTATTGTTCATCATATTATTGGTTTCAAATTTTAGCGCAAGGCCAGCAATTTCAGGGAAGTGAGTAAATCGATTACCTCGAACCCAGTGCTCATCTGATACTTATTTTATCGACCCCGAAAGGATGAAAGGCAAAATCGACCTCGGCAGAATTGGAACTCAGAATGTAAAGACGGACGAAAAACCGCTGACTATTTTGCCTGGCGTGCTAACAAGCCAGCCAGCTTGCTTTCTTCGTTCATCATATTACACTGGGCAAAAAAAATTTTTTTAGGTTTTGTCTAGTGCCTGAACTATTTCAACGAATTCATAAGTAATTTTGCCTGCTAAATTAAAAAATAACATCAGTTTTTCTCTATCAGGTTTAGTTTTCTGACTAGATCTGATAGAATAAGTATTTTATTCATACAAGAGGTATATAATATGAATCAACAGATAGAGCATAACACAAAGCAAAACAAATTACAAATAAAAATTCAAAACTGAAAATTCACATTGGCAAAGAATTTTGGCAGAAAATTCAAGGAATAAACTTACGCTGTTTTGTGCACCGTAAATATTTAGCAACAGGAGTATCTCGTTTTAAACACCAGCAATAATCTGCCATCATCACAGCATCCCAATATCCTTGGTACCAAGTTTTCATCTTGATGTCCTGATGGAATCGTTCACCTTGTTCATCGCTAACGTCTCCGAGATTTTCAGGAAAACGATCAAGATGACTAAAAACATAATACCTTTTGATGCTCATATTCGCGCCAGTATCATAAAAAATTGATATCAAGTTGGTAACAAGGTCTTTATAGTTTTCACTTATGTATTTCCCAAGGCTAACCAACTGATGCTTCATTTTCGCTCATCGTTTTCACGAAATTTGTGTCCTTCAAGAGCTTACGGATCTGTGGTCCATCAAAAATCCCTGCTTTAATTTTTTATAATCGTCAAGTCTGGAAATACATTGCATATTTTGTTCGAGGCGGCCAGTCTGTCTTAACATAATGGTTTACTCGGTTTCTATTGTCCCACATGCAAAGAAAGCATGGGTATTTGGTATAACCAGATTGCTGTCCCATGAGAAAATTCACTATCTTTAAGTCAACGCAGATGACCCAGTTATAATCATGATACAGTACCCTCTCTAAAACCAACTTGATTTTTTAATATTTTTCCTTGAGTTGCTGAGTGGCCGAGTGGGACGGAGCCATACAGTTTTCCGTTGAACAACAATATACATTTTAAACTACATTTAGAACTGTCTGTGAAAAGACACCATTCATCTGGTTTGTATTCCTCAATGCCAAGTTTATTATGAAGCCCACTGACATCTTTGCAGCAAACCAGCGCTTCTTCTTTTGTGAAGAAAGAAAGGAACTCTTTATGCCGACTCTGATAAAAGGTTATACGGACACCATTCCTTAGAAGTTTCTTCTCTTTCAGTTGGGAAGCCAACAATTCTGCACAATTTTTTGCGGGGTGGGAAAGTTTAAGTCACGAGCTAGATCATTCAGCTCTACCTGGAAGAATAGCTGAGGTAAAGTCTTAGCTGAAAAGTCTTGATCTCTAGTGTCAACTTCAGGTGATGAATCTTCTTTAGTTGAGGGTAAAGTTATCTGGAGCAAGACATTGAAGATAAGAACAGGAAGCTCTTCACTGTGTGGAACCGGTCTAATAACAGGCAAGATTAGGCTAGACAAGCGTTTGTCGATTTTCCGGTTAATACCCTTCAAATTTAGGTTACAAAAATAGCAGTCGTCCACGTGATTATAGGGCTCCCGCCATACCGTTGACATGGCAAACCTCAAACTTTTCCATGTCCCTTTAGTTCATTGTCGCAAATGTTCAGTACATTGTTTGCAGACATTATGCTGTGCCCAATATTTATCTTGGTCTCCCAGCTTGACCCCAAAATATGCCATATCTGCTCTTTCAACAAAATCAGTGATGTTTTTCGGTTTTCAGGTAATGTGTATTCTCCACAAACATAACAAAACACATTTGGAGAACGCAACACTTTTTGGAAGAGAACATTTTCTATTGCTTAGTTCACCAAAACTTCTAAAATGTATGGATAAAGAAAAAATATTTAGAATTAAAATAAGGTAACGAACACTGCGTACTGGACATGCGCACATATATAGTGACTATAGGGATGTTCAATAACTTAAAAACTAGATCTGACAGGTCAAAAAGAAGGTTATATTTGGATTCAGGAGACCGATTTTGTATAGGAATGATGTCTATTTCCTAAACACCAAAAACCTTGTAGACCAGTGTTATTGATTTCAAATATTGGCACAAGTCCAGCAATTTTGTGGGAGAGAATAGTCGATTATATCAACCTCAGTGCTTAACTGATTTTTATTTTATCGACCCCAAAGAGATGAACGGCAAAGTCGATCCCGGTGACACTTGAATACAGAAGGTAAAAACGGACGAAATGCTGTTAAGCATTTTGCCCGGTGTTCTAACAATTCTGCCAGCTCATCGCCCTCATTCATATTATTGACAATTGTATAATGTCAAGTAAATGTAAGGCGGAAAGCTGGCGGAATCATTAGTATGCCGTGCAAAATGCTTAGTGGCATTTCGTCTGTCTTTACGTTCTGAGTTCAAATTCCACCGCGGTCGATAAAATAAGTACCAGTTGAACACTGGGTTCGATGTAACTGACTTACCTCTCCCCCTAAACTGCTGGCCTTGTGCCAAAATTTAAAACCAATTTCTACTAAATGCCATACTCTACCATATTGACAACAATATCTTCTTGTATTATCCGGGCGAAATGCTTAGCGGTATTTCGTCTGTCTTTACGTTCTGAGTTCAAATTCCGCTGAAGTCGACTTTGCCTTTCATCCTTTTGGGGTCGATGAATTAAGTACCAGTTGCGTACTGGAGTTGTTCTAATCGACTAGCCCACTTTCCCAAAATTTAGGGCCCTGTGCCTAGAGTAGAAAAGAATATCTTATATTATTACACCTTTTAGATCTAGAATACTGTATTGGAATATAAGCAGTTCACGCTACTTTATTTCATCGACTTCGGAAGGTAAAAAAATGTGAAGTTAGTCTCGATAGAATTTAAATTCAGAAGGTAGCTGAATTTTGTTTTGGGAATTTTTTCCAGTATGCTACAACCCCTGGTAAATTAAACTCGCTTTGTCATACAAAATAAAGCGTAACTGTGTGGTAAAAAGCTTGCTTCCTAACCACATGGTTCAGGGTTCAGTCTCCCTGCGTGGCACCTTAGGCAAGTGTCTTCTATAGCCTCGGGCCGACCAAAACCTTGTGATTGGATTTGGTAGATGGAAACTGAATGAAGCCCATGGTTTATATATATATATATATATATATATATATATATATATATATATATATATATATACATACATACACATGTGTGTGTATGTATATGTCCCTACCACCACTTGACAACTGGTGTTGTGTTTACGTCCCTGTAGCTTAGCGGTCCGGCAAAAGAGACCGATACAATACGTACCATACAAAACAAAAATAAATCCTGGATCGCATTGTTCGATTAAAATTCTTCAAGGCGGTACCACAGCAGGGCCGCAGTCAGATGACTGAAACAAATAAAAGAAAAAAATAATAGAGGTAGTACTTATCTTACATTTATCGTATATTTCTCCATTTGTATAATGTCCAAGAATAATTATTTCCACTAATTATTTGTCTTGAAAGTAAACAATCAAGTATTAATGTAAATAGTCCAAATAGCCATGTCCGTATCATGTTTTAATTTTCTATGCAACAACGCTAGTAACATGGCTTGCATGTAGAATGGGAGACGTTTTCCCGACGAGTCGAATGCACAATTTGTTTTTGTACAAATTGGTTTTCTCTCTTGTAACTGTCCCACTTCATCTACGTTGCTAATACCCATGGGAAAGATATAAACGTAAGTTGAAATTCCTACCCACCACAAATCATTGGTGTAAATGTTTACCCTCAAGGTAAGTTAAATTTTATTTATTCAGAAACTTCAGGGGACAAAGGAACAAAAATACCCAAATGTACAGGAATCTAGGCTGTCACATGAGACTTTCTCGGAAGTTCTGACACTGATTCCCTAATTGTTTGTTAGAGATTTGTCTTCCACTGTAACACATTGCAGGCAAATAATATTCTAAGCTGTACCTAATTGTCGTTGAAGCCTGTAGGTAGAACAGAATTTCTTTACTGGAATGTGAAGACAATATTGTTTGCCAAAGGTTTCGGTCGTCTCGCTCAATCAGATGCACGAACTTACATGAAATATATAATGTTCTGATAAAAGACGTATTTGAAGTGATAAACTAATAGCTGGAATGTCAATACATTATTCAAAAATAATATACTCTTCCAACGTAATATCCTCCCAATAGTATACCAATGTCATGGCAATCTAGATCTAGAAGTAGATACGATTGATTTATGTATATAAAAGTTTTAGTTATCAAATTTTGCCATTGAACATCGATCTAATAATAAGTGAAGGTCAATAAAATTCTACCGTGGTTACTTGAAGTGAAGAAAACTGTTGGAACGGATGATAAACCGCGAGACTGGTGTAGTATAATAACGTTCAGCAATTGAGTAACTTTACTTCTGTTGAACACTTATTGGAAAAAGTTGATGTGAATACGTTTTGTAGAAGTTGATTACAACGATTATATCAAATATTTTGCTAAAGAAGATAGTTAATCTGTGATTTTCTTTTTAATTCGGTGAGACATTATATATAATGTTTAGGCTGCAATTACGAAAAGAAAATGAAATGACCGAGTAAACTTGTATTCCAACTGAAGTTTGAAGTTGTAGTCCTCGGAAAGACACTTAGCATACTTGACGGGTTTTTCTTAAGAGTTATTAGTTTCTTCTAATTGACACCTGGAATAGCCGAGGCATTAAAGTACTGAACTAATTGCATCGTAGCATGTAATTTATTTCCTCCATGGTTCTGAAATCAAGGCTGATTACCTTTATGCACCAATTTGATTTGTCCATCAGACAAAATGTATGTCTAAATCAAAATATACCATCTTCCAAACGTCAATTTTTGCCTTTTATTTCCTTAGAGTTACTTAAATAAGAACCAGTTATACACTAAGATCGTTTTCATATAAAAACGTACCCTGAAAGCATTAAGTTTGTGCATAGTCAAAGTAAGTTAAATATTGAGTTACATAAAAGTGAGAAGAGAGTTTCTGAGAAGCTGAGCCAATCCTATTTTAATTCCGTTTGAAACCATTTCATTTCACTTATGCAACTAATGCTTTTGGTACATCGCTACTTATATAATTCATGTGGGTGGTGATGTACTGGATCGAATATACTGGAAAAAAGTAAGAAAACATTAAATACAGCATTAGCGGCGCATAACCCTGTTGAATGTATTAGAGATTTTCACCACCTGTAGTCAACAAGTTACGAACATTTTCGTACCAGTAATTTGTATAATTGCAAACAAGGAGCTAGGAGTGGCACAAAGTAACAATATACTGTATAAGGGATGAAGAAAGAAAAAGACGATGAATGATTTTAAATTTGTTTCTTAATTGGAGAGAGGAAACAAAGCTTAGCAGCAACTGTTGACAGCTATTAAAGGAAAGGAGAGATAACTTCAAGAAAAAGAATAATTTAGCAGAAGAGAAAAATCAGATCTTTTGTTGACAAGAATGGAGACAGTTCCGAGAACGTTTCAGTCGAATTAGATCTAACGCGGCAGACGTAGTGGCCAAATATCTTTACAAATAAGAAGAGATTTACGCATATTTTTTGTTGCAATTACGCAAATTATTAAAGCTGACTCTATCATAATATATCTATAAAACCACAATTTTCTATTACCGGTACAGTGATATCTATGGTGTCATTTATCCGGAGGACTGTCTCAGGTGTCGACGGAAAGGAAAAAGAAAATGCATGGAAGATTAAGTTTCGCAATCCTTTGTACTGTGAATGCGCAGCTGATAAAAAACGATATGAGCGTGTTAAGAAGTTTCAGGTGAGGCAAAGCAACGAGATTATTATATTAAGAGACTGTGTATAAGAACCAGAAGAAAAAGAATGCATGTGCGCGCGCGCGCGTGCGTGCGTGCGTGAAATATTCAGTAGAACTTGGTGTGTAAAGGAAAGAAGTATATAGCAGCAAGTTAACAAACATAATATAATCAGATTAGTCTAGAATCAGAAGAAAAACCTAGTGAGAGATTTTGTTTATATTTCTACAGCTCGGCAGAGAGTGGGGTTTATTCCCGTAGGTTTCTGCATACGTTGATCAGCTTGTGGCACGAACAACAGCAGATTAGGCAAAGAAATTTTAGCAGGTTTGTAAATATGTTTAAGGCTGCGTAAATAGGAGAGGTGTGTCAGTTAACATGTGAGAAAGAAATTAAAGAGGCTGAAGATGTTTACTAAGACAATAAACAAAATGTAATAATTTCAAATCAATTAACAGAGAAATAAACCGTTGAAATATCTGACAAGGAAATTTAGTCTTTCCTGATTAGTATTAGAAATTAAGGCAACTTTGAAATGAATGCAGATCCGCCCCCACACTCTCCATACACGTGTGTGTGCGTGTGTGCGTGCGTGAGTGCGTGAGTGAGTAAGGTGTAGAACAGAAGTGATTCTATGATACATACATAGGCAAAACTCCAGAATAAAGATATTGAATAGCACGCGCGCGCGCGCACACGACAGACACACGCGCGCACAACACACACACACACACACACACATGTATATCTAATCGAAATTAGTGTTTTTATACGAGTGCAAACATTAACTGACCAAAGGACTCACTAGATGTGTAATGAACTAATATTTCTAAATTTTTTCAGCAATGACTTGAAGTTTAGCCTGTAAAATTTGGGGTCCTGCATTGGGTTTAGTCTTATTATATTCGATGAAGAAAAGAATGGAGAAAATAGTTTAAATGAGCAGTATTAGATTAAAATAAGAAGATAACAATTCGTACAATGTTATGCAATTCTTAATAGAAAGGTTGATTGATGAGATTGGGCTTAGAAATAGTACAAAGAAATTGTTGAAAGGACATGGTTAGGGATTTGATGGTTGTAATGAATTATGAAATAGTCTTTTTGAAGGAAGTTTTCGGGGCATAATATATTAGTTTCATCTAGGCTTGGAGAGCAAGGTGGGAAACATATCTTCATATAACCACGCCAAGGTACACACCCAGATATATATGTATACGTACATATGCACACATGTATATACACACAAATATAAATCACCTTATTTTGAAATTGTATAGATAATACCGTACTAAATTCTGGTGCCTCAACTTAAGAACCTAATTCATCTGAATCTAAATTTATGCATACACACACACACACACACACACACACACACACACACACACACACACACACACACACACACACACACACACACACACACACACACACACACACACACACACATATATATATATATATATATATATATATATATATATATACCGGAGTAAGCACATAAATGTGAAACAAGGTGGAAAAAAGAGTTCTCAAATACCAGAGGTAGAGTAATATGCTTTATTTAAAAGCAGCATAAATATAACAAAAGCTGTTACTCAGAGTTTCACGTTCCCGTTCGTCGGACAGTTATGTTAAAATGGAACAGAAATAACGATATAATCAAAATTAGTTAAAGGATACACCTTTAAAAATGAATTTGTTTCATTGGTCGTTTCAATTAATGGTCTTACAGTTCCATTGATGGCTTGAATCTGTAGTCTTCTAATCAGCCTTTTTCTTTCAGGTTTTGAGAATCCTAATTTTTCCAGGTTTTTGTTGAGGCAGTTCGTTACATAAACCAATGCCCCAACAATCACGGGTATGAATCTGAACTTGTAGTCTGGGTGGAGTATCTGCAAATTTCTCTCTAATCTTTAGTGTGATGTTGACATCCGCAGGACAGCTGATTTCTACTACTGTACACAGTTTCTCTTCTCTGTCCCAGATTACTATATCCGGTCTATTATGTCTGCATTTTATTGAGGTTTTTATTGGGACATTCCACCGATACTCTTTCATATTGTGAGTGGTAATGGTCTCTACCTCATTATGGGTTTTCATCTCCTTAGCCCCGGGTTTATCCTGTCGGCGGATTTCATTGTACGGTGTCTTTTATTTTGAGAGGAATTCTGTGGGGTTTGAATAATTCACCTTTGGAAACATGGGTGTTTTGCTCAACATTATTAAACAACCCTTCTTCAGGGACCTTTTGAGCGGGATGGGCTACTCGACCTGAAGAAAATTCTAACTGGGCCCCACCTGCGAGGTCATGCGCTGTTTATCCTGATATGAGATCACCATGTATGTATGTATATATGTATGTATGTATGTATAGAGAGGGAAAGAGAGAAAGAGATAGAGACAGAGTGGGAAAGAGAGAAAAAGCACAGCTTAACGAGGACCATACAGACAAAAGATGCAAATTGTCTTAAGCGGAGACAAGACGGATACTTAGGAGTTACCTCCAGCCCGGTATGTATATGAATGCTTTATTAGAGTCATTTACACCTTGATACACGAGCGGAAAATGGTTCAAGCAACGACACGAGAGTCGACGCTAATTCTCCTTCCCTCCTCACACTTCATCCGGTCGGTCCTCTGCACACTCTTTCGTTAATTCTCCCATTCATTCATTAAATGTTTCAGTTCACCATTCATTTCTTCTTTGCTTCCTACACTGCTTCTGCTCCTCCTCTCTCGCTCCTCTCCCGCTCCTCTCCCGCTCCTCTCCCGCTCCTCTCCCGCTCCTCTCCAACTATCTCTGTCTTTCTCCATCGCTCATAACCCTGCTTATAATTTTCTGTCCTTGTTTATTGTCCTTGTTTTTTGCACTTGGTTTCCAATGCGCTCATTCTCCGCGTATGTGAAATAACTTTTGTTATTCGACCATGAGTTACAGTCCTCTTTTAACTCTTAGTAGCAGGACACTTTCTTTATAAAAATATTCTTTTCATGTTCTTTCCCGAAAGCCTTTGCTGACAGAACTTTCAAAGCAGCCATTTTTGCTGTCTCAAGCTTAAATCATAACGTACATATACAAAAAGTATAAAACTATCGAACTTCCAAAGCTCAGAATTATGTCGTACCGTTTAGTACATTGATTGTCCTGAAAAATATATGCATGTATGTGTAAACGTATGTATGTACAGATGCAAATACAGGCGTTCGTACAGTTGGTAATAAGTATAGAAAGATAAACACTCGTGCATATACATCTGCATAAATATTAAAAAAACATGCACACACACACACACACACACACACACACAACCACACACATCAAAATACAGACGAACATGCATGATTATATCTGTTCAATCAAATGTATAAATACACTACCAATGCCGAGATGAAACAATTTTCGATCACAGTGAAATTCGAGTTGAGTGACATTCATTTAGTTTCAATATAATTATCTAGATAATAATCTGCTTGTTCGTTCACCCGTTATGCTTTAGTAAGTGAGGTGAAAGGGGAGTGAGTGGGAAGTGGAGTAAATGTGAGAGAGGGGAGGGAGGAGTGAGGAAAGGAGAGAGGAAAAAGTAAAGAGAGGTGATTAATATTAATACACTCAGACCAAATGTGTCATGTGGTCAGCTGAAGGGAGAGACACACAGAACGAGAGAAAAAAGAGGGAGAGAGAAGTGTTCACGACATGCGGTGGGGTGGGAAAGGAATATTTATTACGTGAAGAGAACGCGATATGTTAGGATACAATATTTAGCAGAGGGTGATATTCTGGTGGTCAGGTTAAAGAAAGGCAGATAGAGGAGAGGCAGTTATACTGAGAGAGAGAGAGAGAGAGAGAGAGAGAGAGAGAGAGAGAGAGAGAGAGAGAGAGAGGAGAGAAAGAGAGAGAGAGAGAGGAAGAGAGAGAGAGAGAGAGAGAGAGAGAAAGATAGATAGATAGAGAGAGAGAGAGAGAGAGAGAGAGAAAGATAGAGATAGAGAGAGAGAGAGAGAGAGAGAAGAGAGAGAAAGAGAGAGAGAGAGAGAGAGAGAGAGAGAGAGAGAGATAGAGAGAGAGAGAGAGAGAGAGAGAGAGAGAGAGGCAGTAGCGTTTGTGTTGTCAGAGTAGAGATACATCATCAAACATCTGAACCGAAATGAGCTTTGTTACTGAAAATGATAACGATGATGATGATGCTGCTGATGATGAAAGTGGTGATGGTGGTGGTGGTGGTGCTGTGTTTATAGGGAAAAGTTATAGGGTGAAGATATAATAAAAAGAGAAAAATGACAACATATATATATATATATATATATATATATATATATCAATGCGTACAGACACATATTTCATACCATACACATGTATAAATATATGTAAAACACACACAGACACACACACACACACACACACACACGCACACACACTCACGCACGCACGCACACACACACACACACACACACACACACACACACACACACACACACACACACACACACACATATATATATATATATATATAAATATGTATATATACGTATGTGTGTATGTGTGTGTGTGTGTGTGTTTGTGTGTATGCGAAAATACAGAACTGTATTCACAAACAGACATATTCACATATATAAATATATACTTCCTTGAAAGAGCCCTAGTAGCAGCTTAAAAGAGACCATTACTTTCCAACATTAAATATATCCAGCCTGCTTAGTAGAAGCCACCTGTCTAAATTCAAAAAAGTTTCAACACAAATCATTGAATAAGACCTATGTGTAACATATCTGTGACCTCTAGTGCTATACATGTTTAACATACTCCACTTGTATTTACATACATGCTCGATGTTTCCTAACAATAATAAATCAAAAAATTTTATAATTTTTTTATTACAAATACACCCAATTTAGCTGGAAGCGCCCAAATGGTTTCAACAACCTTAACTGTCAAACCAGAAAAATGTCTTTACCATCCCTTTCATATATTCCTACTCTATAATCATTTTCTGTTCTCTTTCTTTCTTTTTTATCTTCCTCTCCCGTTCCTTGTTCTACTGCTTATTCTTTCTCTGTTTTTGTTCACTTAATAAAATTACGTATTAAAATATTTATCATGAAATACGCTAGTCCACCAAAAGTTACTCTGCTGCTACATTGCTTTTTGTCAGAAATGGGCCCGTGAAAAATTGATACATAAAATTCTGGAAACCATATTAATTTACAGTCCGACAAAGGCTACATTGTCGAAACTTGAAGTCGCTGTCAGAGATACATAGGCTATTCTATTGAAAAATGTTGAGCGATTCTTCGGTGTAATATTTTTATATGTATAACTGGACACACACACACACACACACACACACACACACACACACACACACACACACACACGCATCTTAAGTATAATAAAGCGCAATGTGTTTCCCATCTGTCACGCTAGGGAACGAAGAGTAAAACAACATCAGAGTGGGAGTGGGTGACAGTCACAGATGTTGAAACAGGCGAACAGCATTCAAAGGTTTTGCTTCGAGCACGTTTAATATATTAATCAAAATAAAACTGCAAATTTTTATCGTAGATTATATTTACTTATCCAGTTTCTCTCTGTCTCTGTCTCTCTGTCTCTCTCTCTCTCTCACACACACACATGCCCTCCCACACACACACATGCCCCCACATGCCCCCACGTCCCACCACACATCACCCCACCCACAAAGACAAATGTATATATGAAATTAAATATTAAACACTGCTTACTGATTTCATTGATCTAAAAAAGGTAAACAAATATAGACGCGAACATACACATCCACACACCCACACACCCATATACACATATGTATATGTATGCACATGCATAGATGTATATAAATAGGTACACGGATGTTTGAGCATGTGTCTGTATCTGTGTATATATGTGAGGGCGCATGGCCTGGTAGTTCGGGAGTTGGATTCACGACCGTGAGATCTTAGTTTCTCTTCCTAGACCGGGTGGTGCGTTGTGTTCTTGAGCAAAACACTTCATCTCACTTTGCTCTGCGATCACTTTGACACCGGCTCGTGGGACAAAGTGCAACTGTTTAGACAACGTCGATTTGATGGAGAGAGTGAGCTAATGTACGGCACGGACATTTGATCACTATAACCAATTCATTTTTGCAAGTCGTTCGGCAAAAGCTGATCGCTCATTCGTCGTCTTCGTAAAGCGCCACTAATAGTTTCATATGTTGAGAAAAATCAAACATATTTTTCAGGCGCACACTACGTATCATAACGTGTAATGATACTCATTACACGTGGTCAATACCAAGAGCCAGAATCCAGTTGCAATTCTCGTGACCCAGAATCCTGCTCGCTTGACTTGACCAACGATGCATGACTAAATCTATCATGTATGAGCGAGAAGTTACTGTAACCCTAAATAATAATACAACTGATAAGAAGGCCTATACTGGGTTATGGGAAGGGGAATTTAAAGATCGCTATGCCAATCACATAGTCTCCTTCCGAGATAGGGACAAAAGTAAAGCTACTAAGTTGGCTAGCTATGTATGGATTTTGAAAGATAACGAAGCACCGCATGTGAGTAAATCAGGGCTGTCGCTAAGCCCCTGCAACCTCCGCGGTCGCAGGGGGGCTCCGCAGTTGAGGGGCTCCATGTTAAGATCGAAGTACGGGGATGAGTCATTGCTTTGGTTAAGATGTTGAACAAGAATTAAACTATGTTAACTGAAAATTTCAAGAAATAAAATGGTAATACATTGTACCTGCAAAAGTTCTTGCAAAAATATTACATTGTACCACAAATGTGTACCAGACTTTGTGAATTGTCTATGATATCTATTGAACTTAGATCTCAGCTTGATTATTCTGAACTGATCGATAATTTCGCAAAGGGAAAAGTGCGCCGTGTTTGACTTTGAAAGTTGCCTGGATTATAAAAGTGCTCTTTTATTCATATCTGGAAGTTTTACTTATTGAAATTTGTAATAGACCTAAATAAATTTAACTTGTACTTTTAAAGATGTTCTTTTGGATAACGTGAAATATTGAACTTCAGATAGAATAAAGTAAAATATAACTATGAATAAAAGGTGCGTAGATTATGAATTTTGATTGAAGCGATGAGGCCTCGAAACAAAAAGTTGCAGGGTCCTCTAAAAGTCACGCGAAAGAGCTGGAGTAAATGGAAAGTTATTGAGAAATTCAT
>NC_142933.1:49941044-49953544 GCF_046866305.1 Octopus bimaculoides | reverse complement strand
AAAACGACGGAGAAAACGATGGGAGAGAAAATAGTATAGAGTCGCATCAAAATGATTAAGATAAACTTATTTGGAAATGGATGCGTGGCGTGTGTGTGTACGTGTGTGTGTACGTGTACGTGTATGTGTACGTGTGTGTGTGTATGTATGTGCGTGCGTTAGCGTGATCCATGGAAATTCTTATTTTAATTTTCATGCATAAATTCATAAGATCTTAATAATATTGCTTCCTTGTGCTAAAATTTCGATTATATCTTCAGTTTTATTATAACTTAAAGCTGTTGAAAGTTTTACACTCCAGCTCGTTTCACTTTGTTAAAGATTTCGATTGTAATTGATTTCCTTCTGTAGTTAAAAGTGTTACATGCGTAACTCTGATGATATATCGTGACAAGCAGAATAATATTACACATAATTCTTTCAATGCTAAATTTCCATGGTCAATATGTGTGATATATGTATATGTGCTTATTGTTAATGAGAAATTAGCTTTTCTGAAGAACGTAACTTCACACCTTCTAATCTTCTTTCGCTTCCCCCACCTTCTTCATAATGATTTCTGTGGTAAATTTATTTTTCTGATTAATCTTAATCAGCAAAAAAGAGATAGTGACATAAAAAACAAAACAAAACAACACCTTTATCTAAAAACATTGATGTAAACTTTCCTAGATTTAACCATTTGATCAAATGTAGAAAATTTGAATCTTCTAAAAAATTTTCTAGAATTATCCATTTTTACTGTGGTTCAACATTAAGTTAATCAGGGCTCTCTATGATTTTTACAGCACTAAGAATACAATTTGATAAATCAGCACTAAGAATACAATTTGATAAATCAAAAAGATGGACATATCTAAAGTTGTTGTAGTTGATGATCGCGTAATAGATCATGAGATTGTTATCTCTGAGAAGGCAGCATATAACTTGTTTCAGATTATTTAATTTTTAGATTTTATTTCTTGGTGATATTTTATCGACAAAATAATTTATTGAAGAAGGAATATGTTATCCCAGTTTCAATAAGATGAAATAATTTGTACCGACAATATGGATTTGAGCTCTCATATGTTATCAACTAAGTTAAGTGTCGAAATTTATGATTGTTGAACTCATTTCCTTTTTTATTTTCTTTACACTTGAAAATTCCATTTAAAACATAGAAGTCATATAATTATGGGTAGATATGGATAATATACTTTCAATGATTGAGTGAATGTGGTTATTCGACTGGGAACTACTGCTGCTGCTGATTATAGTTGTTTACGGAGTAAGAGAGGAAGCGAGCGATTACTGTGAGATGACAGGGAGGGTGAATGTTCTTAAGGGGAAATAGCAGCTTCTAGTTTTATATATTATCTTTTTTTCGTGAGAGATCTTTTTCCTGGGAGGGAAAGAGCATATAACGTTTCCATATTTTCGTGAAATCCATTTATTTATTCCAGTAGTTGTAGACAGCGCCATTTCGCCCTCATTCTGGGTTTGCCAACACAACATAACTTGAGAACTTGAAATTAATCTATTGTACTTTAAAAGAGCTAAAAGTTGAGTGAATATATTTCATATATGAATAAACTTTATTTATAAAAACACATTTCTTCTTCCGAACTGGAATCTTATAATTGGCTCACTAGTGCTTGCTGCTCAATATTCCTTATTCTAGAAATCTGGAAATATTACGAAGAATCTTAATTTTCTACTTGAAACTTAGCAAGGATGACACTGCTTTACAAGTTCTAGGCGCAGACGTGGCTGTGTGGTAAGAAGTTTCCTTCCCAACCACATGGTTCCTGGCTCAGTTCCACTGCATGGCGCCTTGGGCAGATGTCTTCTACTATATCCTCGGGCCGACCAAAGCCTTGTGAGCGGATTTAGTAGACGGAAACTGAAAGAAGCCCGTCGTGTATATATATATATATATATATATATATATATATATATATATATATATATATATATATATATGTATGTGTGTGTGTGTGTGTGTGTGTTCTCCACCACTGCTTGACAACTGGTGTTGGTGTCTTCATGTCCCGCAACTTAGCGGTTCGGCAAAAAGGATCCGATAGAATAAGTAACAGGCTTAACATAAAGAAGTACTGGAGTCGACTCATTCTACCAAAAATTCTTCAAGGCGGTACTCCCGCATGGCCGCAGTCAAATGACTGAAACAAATGAAAGATAAAAACAGAAGATTAAATATATCAAAGGATAACATCCAATGTTACAAAAAACTTTAAGAGGCTATCTTTTTTTATTCATGAAAAATTCGGAATGAAAATCAGAGGTATGTCCTACCTCTTTACTTTTTAGATGCTATAGTATTGATTATTTTAATATCCTGGTCATTGATTGATGTATTTATGTTTTACTTGTTTACTGTCTACGACTCCGAACGGCAGTGCTGGAAGAGTCGGTAGTGGTTAATATGCAAACAGGTTACATGAAAAGTTCTAGGTTCAAATTATTCTCTGTATTATTTAAGTTTCTTCTCACACTTGTATGATAGAATGGTTTTTCTGATTAACAGCAATCCATACACTTATCAACCCTTCAACTGTATTTAGATACCGTAAAATGTACACAGAGAAGCATGAGGACTGCGTAATCAGTGTGTTCATTGTTAATCTCCACAATTGATCTGTTGTATATGTAGGACGCATTAGAAAAGATAAAAGATAACTATCTAGTGGATCATAAATACAAAATCTTTCATTGGCGTCTTAACGATTCGATTCCTTGAGAGATTTTAACACGTCTTTATAGATCAAGGTCTAAATTCTCTGCAAGCCAAGATTGTACTACGGGTTCAGTTTCCAGATGAAGCTATTTAAGTTAGTGTGCATGTGAATGCCAAACTTTCGGTTTCCAAACCCTAAATAAATGCTTTGGCAAAAAGGAAACTTTACTTCGATAGGGGTATTGTATTTACTTGCGGAAATATTAGTTACTTCGTACTTAGTGTTTTTCTATTTAAGAATTTTTCTTTAAGAGTATATGCTGGGCAATCACAAGATTCCGGGTTCACTTCTACTACGTGACACCTTGAGTAACTGTTTTCTAGTGTAACCTCAGGGCGTTAGTAAAATTGGGTATATATAACTGTGTGGAAACTAGTAAGAAGGACTGTAACTAATTCAGAGAGACAAGTTTGTGGCATAAAGTGTCACGCTGAATGTGTCTGAGATTAAAATTATTAAATCTCATCCAGGGATAGTTGTGAGAAAATTAGCAATTTGATTACCGAGTTTCTCCAGAGTATACATATCCAGTAAATTCGATAACTTGTATTTCAATTATGTTTGATATATTACATACCCACTCCTTATTAGGGCCAATACTTATTTCATTGATTCAAGACGTATATAATAGGCTAAATCAATATTAGAGTCAAATTTGAAACACTGGCAAATACGTACCGAGCATTTCACACACCACCTTCAAACTGAAAATTATTGTCATGCTATTCTTTTTCTTTCTTTACAGGTACTACAGCTTTCTCTCGATTAGTGTCAGATGTACTTGGTATCTGCTAATTAGCGTGAATTTCTTGTTCTTTTTTGTAAAGTATTATTATGTGAAAAAAGTCTAAAATAAAAATGTGAAAATGTATATGGAAAACTTAATGATGTGATATTCTTTAGACATGAATTGAACTTAATTTGTTTAGAGTTTCTTAAATGCAGCTTCATATGACATAGCTTTGAGAAATAAGTCGAGATATGGTGTCTGGATTACGTTATTTAATTTGCTTCTAGCCAATTTTTCTAGTTCTTGTTTGTAGGTATTTTAGCTCGTAAGATTTTTCACGTTAGGAATACATCTATGACGTAAATCTTACGGTTCATTTAAGTCTCAGAACAGAAATTACCAAATAACCAGTGGGTATTTTAAATTTATGTTCAGCATTGCTCAGAAATATAATGAAATAAGCAGCACGGATCATTGTTCATTAGGAGAGGAACAGTTATAAGATAACAGAAGAGATAGATGCCTTATTAGAGCCTACGGTAACGTGGGCTGGTAGCTTAGTTGAGTTATAACTTCTAAAAAAAAAAATGTATGTATTTAAAAAAAAAATATTTCTCTTATTTTTGCTGTTAGTTTTGTAATGTGTTGCCCTTAGCAAAAACTTACTTAACGTGGCCCTTAAACTAATAACTTATTTGGCTTATTTCCAATTAATCCATTTCTGAGTCCGAAAATAGTTTATTTTAATGATATGAAGCAGCAAAGGTTGAAAGAGAGTGAGAATGGGACAGGACAACTCTAAATGAGAATTATTGTCTTGTAAGAACATTATATTCATAATATGACAGAAAATTAGGCTTAACATAATGGTTGGCATAAAGTGTTTGCAGTAAAACTTTCGGTAGTGTAATGTAAAACGTAAAAGACGCCAACTTCTGGTGAATATTATGGGGTTCAAGAATTAGTATTAGGGCAATCAGTCCAAACTAATTATCAGGCTAATGCGAAAGATTTAGAATTTAATTTTCTGGGATTATGTTAATACCGGACGAAAGGAATTGGAAGAGTATCATACTAATTTGATGCCAGTTAGATTTTCTTGCTGGCACCAGATGAATACGAAAGAAATATATGACTGGCTATATCAAGCATGGGTGTCGGCATTTCACATTTCCGAATTTGAATCTTGATAAAGTTAGATACAGATTTCTTTCTCTGGAGAATTAGAGATCAAATAGCAGATACTTTTACTATGAGTTAATTGAACTCGTAATTCAACTTTCTGGTACGTGTCACTTGAAGATGTTTGGTGCGTGATCGAAGTGTTTTAAAAGAAAACTGAGTAGTCTAGGTGAATCAATACTAAGGAAGGAATTGAGATCGTGGTCTGTAACAGAACAAAATGTTTACTTAGAAAAACAAACATTTTCTTCTTTATTTGACTAAGAGAATGATGCAATATTTGCTCAAGAATATGAGTTGTCAATGTGAAGACAGCGAGCTGGCAGAATGGTTACCGCGCCGGGTAAAATGCTTAGCGGCATTTCGTACGTCTTTATGTTCTGAGTTCAACTTCCGCCGAAATCAACTTTGCCTTTCAACCTTTAGGGGTTGATAAAATTAGAATCAGTTAAGCGCTGGGGTCGATGTAATCGACTTACGTCTTCCCCCGAAATTGCTGGCCTTGTATCAAAATTTGAAATCACTGTTAGTTGTCAATGTAAGCACACTGCGCGTTACGGTATTGTTATATCAGTTGGTGAGCCTAGGAGCATACAAGTTATGGTATGTTTTGGGTCTATAAATTCAAAATGTGTATGCTAATATCAACATTAAAGTACTTCTCAATAACAGTTCATACGATGAAAGTAACTCTTATGCAAAACTCGCTTAATTGAATTACTTTTATATTCACGGTACATTCGTGGTTTAATCTGAACATCCATTCATTAAAGCTCTAAACTGACAACCAGAAAATAACAGGTTTTGTGTCGGTTGCTTTAAATCCATTCGAAATATGAACTTGTTTAATGCCACGTAAGCGGTTGGGGTCTCGATGTTAGTTATAAATCTCAAACAAAAATTCAGTCGGTAAAGTGGGGTGCGAATCAAGTTAATTTATTATCTCTTCTCTTTTGACTGTTAGAGTCCATTTCTCTTAACGATTAGAAAAACAATGAATGGAAGACCGCACGTATATTATGTTGAAGGAATCTAAAGCAGACAACTCAAAGGAGTCTTGTCAAATAAGAAAACAAAGAAAATAAATCAGTGTTTTTTCCCGCCTAATTTCCATCGGTAACGGATTTCTAGTGGTGCGGGAAGACAATTGTAAACGTATATTTAAGAATATGTGCTTTGTTTTCCAAAACGTTGTTTGTATGTATATCTTTTAGTGATAAATAGATTTCCTTTTTCTTCTTGACGTTTAGATATCTCCCTTCTGTTGATGGATTGCGGAACAATTTTCGCCGACAATCATCAAACTAAGCTAACACTCAGCCGCTATTTTCCTGAGTTTGGAAGAGGAACAGACCATAAATTACTTTTCAGGTGAAATTAACTTCTTCAGAGACAAGGCAACGACGTTGATGGCATTATTACACGCTTGTTTTACAATGTTTTTTGTTTTATTGTTTTCCCAAGTTAGTCTGGCTTCCCTTTTATTTCACACAATATTCCTGGGAGATTATTTACTCTCACTCAACAAAATATTCGCGATACTTATTATCTAATAATGTTTGACGGTTTAATCTTTCCTTTCTTTGGAAGTAGTAAATACGTGAATATAAAGAATAGTTTTTCAATCGTTACTGTAAGTTTATTATAAAAGTAGTTTATCTGTATGTAACGATCAGAACACTGTTTATAGTTTCTATTTGCTAATTACTGTTAATAATTCTTCATAAAGTTTTAGAACTTAATGGGTGTGTATCTTTGAAGTTAATGTCCGTGGGGGTGGAGTTTAGAGATTTCACTCATGTAAACAGCCAAGTTGTGTTGCTTTATCTGATGAAGTAAATCAAAACTAGTTCAACGTAACAACGATTCATTCTTTGATTTAAGATAGGCTCATACTAGGAATTTGAACCTTATAAAGCCTGAAAGCTAACAGTAATTTTATTTAGTCGTGTTAATCTTCCCACAAAATTCAATTTCTTCTCATAGAACAATAGATTTCTGATCTGATAACAAAGTTTATGGCAGCTATGAACCTACGTAGCTTTCTTTCTGTGCTGACTCACGAAACATATCACCTCTAAAATAGTCTGCATGTTTAAACATGTGTTCATATACAGCTAGCAGTGTGAGGCACGGTTTAAGCTTACACTAAATTTGAACTTCTAATGTTCAATGTGCTTTGCCATAAATAATTCTCCATTGAGAGGTACAATAAGGAGTGAAATCTCATTAAAATTAATTTATTAGGGTTTCGATGTGATACTGAATTCAAAACACTCCGAAGACAATACAACTAACCACCCACTGATGATACATCAAAAAGTAGAACTAATCAGGTGCAGGTGGAATGCATCTGATAATGCATCGGATTCTTCTGAAAGTGAATTTCCCCAACCATCAATGTTTACTGTTGCAAAGAGGAATATTGACGTGAAAAGCCTTCAAACAGAAGAAAAATAACCAAAAAAGAAGTTTTGCGCCGGCGGCTGGAGGTGGTACCCGCTAGCTATCAACAGAAATTACCTGATAAAGTACAAAGATATGATAACAATTGAAAACGGTGTTGTGAAAGTTCAACCCCCGGAAAAACTATTAATGTTAGTAAAAAGAAAAACAATTATTTAAAAATCTTAATGTCTAAAAGGAAAAAAATTGATCGAGTGAGCGAAGAGAAAGTTGAGAAGTGCTTGAAATCCATCTGGCAGGATATCACATGCCTAGCCAGAGGGAAGAAGTTTGGTAGTATCGAAGTACGACTAAAAGATATAGAAACTGCACAAATACACTCAGTTAAGTCTTTAGAAACGGAGGACGTTGTTTTAATTTCAATATATATGGGAATGAGGACGTCAAAGATACGTATACCAAAGGTCCCACCTCATGTCAACCCTATGTGGTTGATGGCGGCAGTCCTGGCAAAAAAGGAAGATAATATAACACTCCTTCAGGCTACTGTCACAGAAAAGGCTTATTGGACCGGTCAAACGGTTCACCTCCTAATACAAGCAGAACAGTAAATTTTAGAACAGTTACCAGAGAAAATAGAAATTGGGGAGGAATTGCTTAACGTATTCGTCGAGGAGCGTAAGCCCCGGGGCCATATAAAAAAACGGTGTAGAGACGGCGGGGAAGAATCCGATAGTGAGGACGAGGAGAGAGAGAAACAGAAACAGAAGAAAAGAAAGCAACTAACAACAAGAGAAAAATGGAAAGTTCAAATCAACAAAATCAGGTCGAACTAAGACCAAAAGAGAAAGACCAAAAATAGTAAGGAAAAGAGAAAAGAGAAAAACTGAAAGTAGTAAGGAAGGAAGCAGAAGACAGAGGGACAGTCGCGTTATACAGCAAAAATGAAGATTTAATGAGAGAAATAAAAGCGAAAAATCAGCCACAAGGATTGCAGAACTTTCTGATAAATATAAGAACTACGAGTTCTACGAAATGGATAAAAAGGCTCATAATGTATTACTTAACACGTATAGAAAGTTGGTGTCGATGATGAGATTGGATTTTAATCAATCCATTTTTCAAGACTTGCCACCTCCGACCTTATGTCAAGAAAAGGTAGAGAGTCTCTCCCCATAGGACACCCAGGATTAAATATGTACGTAATATCTATTCATATTGGTTGTGTAAATGTTTATGTCCTGATGTCTAGCTGGAAACAAGGGCGCTTCCTAAATGACATCAGGTCAAGAAAATTGGATGTGATTGTTGCAACGAAAACCCGGGTGAAGGGGCCAAGAGATCCGCTCCCCCTCCTGAACGGCTATGACAAATATGTTTCTCCGAATCGAGCGGGAGGTGGGGTGGGGTGTTGGTCCTACTAAAAAGAAACCGGTAGCCGAGAAAAAGTTGTTTTTGTCTGATCCAGAAGGCAGGCTGGTCGTTCTTGACCTGACATTCAGTTGTGGCAAGATAATCAGGCTGGTTACGATTTATGCACCCAACATGCTGGGCCTGCAAAGTGAATATTTTCGTGACCTGGGCAAATTCCTGGTCACGTCGCATTCGCTAGTACTGATAGGAGACTTTAACACAATCTGTGACGCACGCACAGATTGTGTTGGCTCGAACATGAATAGGAAATGTAACCTAGGCTTACGGGATCTGCCAAGTCACTTTCAGCTGGCAGATCCATATAGGTTGGAACACCCGAACACTTCACAGTGGACGTGGTCAAATAGTGACGGGTCTTCCAGAACATATCTAGATAGCGTTTTAATTAGAAAAACAGATAAGTCCATAGCTAAGTGTTCACAGTCTTATCTAGTCAGCTACAGTGAACACGAGCTGGTTACCTGTAAGCTGACAGTAGATAAGTTGCAAAGACAGGGATCTAGCGACTAGAAACACCATACGGTCCTTTTGGCGATTGAGGAGCACAGAAAGTGGATCGAGATGTTGATACAGAGGGCATTGACAGGTACCATCATTAATAACAAATGGTTGTACGCCCTAAAAAGAGCCATCAAATATGAGTCTATTAGGTTTAGCATAAGTTTAGCTAAGAAGGGACGTAGAATAATAGATGGTCTAGTTAAGGAACTAGAAGAAACCTGGAGGACTGGTAATGCGGACCAAGTGAAGATGAAGAGACTGGAATTGAACCAGCATCAGTCCTTGACCTGGCAATGTTACAGAGGTGCCTTGCCCGTTTGGGATAAGCTCGCAAGACACGGTAAGCGTCAAACTCCGACCTGTCCAAGATGCGGAGAAGACAAGGAAACCGTCCCTCACGCTATTGTCCACTGTCCGGAGAAATCTGAAATGTGGGTTTATGCTGAACACCTGTTGTCCGGCGAAGGAAGAGTACAGCTGTCTACTGAGTCAATCATAAAAATTGACCCACCGGAGGTTTTAACAAACAAAGGTAAGAATTGTTTTCTCACGGTTGTAGCAATAGCGAAAGAGGCAGTATGGAAGACTTTTGATAGGGTTAACCATCAATATCTGGCGACTGTGCTTGCGCGGTTCAGCCTAGGCCTTGGCTTCCTCAGGTGGTTTATCGCTTTGTATCACAACACTGACTTGATAGTTTGGGTGAACGGTTTCCCTTCGAAGCCGTTCTGCATCAGGCGCTCGGTTCGTCAAGGATGTCCGCTCTCACCACTTTTGTATGTGATGGTTCTTGAGCCCCTACTGCGAATTAAGGGATTAAGACAGGCAACTTTATCTCCGGCTACGATTTACGATCATTTTTTACTTTTCATTTGAAAAGGAAGGTGTGGCTGGAGAAGAGCATGTTCAAAAAGGAATGGAAGCATGTCGCACGAGAGTTGTGCGTGCAAGGAACCGTGTGAATAGGCTATAAAAGAAGAACAAAAAAAGGTACCAGCAATAGATCGGGGCTTGTGGGGTCGGAGCGTGGCCTGATCATCGCTACGTCTGTGTTGTCTGTGTATTGTTAATTTCATTCAATTTTTTAATATTTTATATAATTTTTATATTCATAATTTATGTAAAATCATAACGCATTACTGATCTCAATAAGTTGTTTTGTTCATTTCTGTGTTTGGCCCCCTGTGGGCAATAAAGAAATTGGTATTCATCTGTCGTTACGTTCTGAGTTCAAATTTCGCTGAGGTCGACTTTCCCTTTCATCCTTTCGGGGTCGATGTAATCGACTTAATCCATTTGTCTGTCCTTGTTTGTCCCCTCTATGTGTAGTCCCATGTGGGCAGTAAAGAAATAAAAAACGTTAGCACGCCGGTCGAACTGCTTCGCGGTACAACGGCTCCGTGAATTATTGTGAATACTGTTGTGTTACTTTGTGAAAACTGTCTCTGTCAATAATTGTGATTTTTGTGGAATTATTACGGTTATGTTTCACGCGAGCTGCTGCATTTCCCCCCAGCTATGGCAAGCAGTAGTGTCTCCAGTAGTGTCTCATTGTGCATGTGTAATTTTGTCGTTTGTATAGTATTTCATCCGACTGTAATTCATCCGATTTTATTGTAAACGTTTATATATTTTTATCATTTGTGTGTCTGATCCCGATCAGGCTGTGCTGTCCCCTCTATGTTAGCCCCTTGTGGACAAAAAAAAGAAAAAACATATTTCTTAAAACATTTGGTGAGCTGAAGTTTGATTATTGTTTGAAATTACTGTTGTTTGAATTGTCGGTAGTTTTGTGCTGCTTTGCAGCGGCCTTCTAGTTGTGCTTTCTCTATTTTATCGAGAGAAGCCATTGCAAAACGAATGTTCTATTCGGACCTTAGTGGTTCCGAATTGTCCTCTTTGGAGGAGGAGTAAGTTCTTGCAGTCGACAGGATGGACAAATGCCTAAAGAAGAAAAGCTTTGCAGAAGTAACAGAAGTAAAGAAAAAAGAAGTAGACCTGTCAATTATTGGAAAATATGAAAAAAAAAATAATAAATATATGGCATGTAGAGTGGGTGGTGATGTTAAGCTGTCACTCACCACCCCAGAAGATAATGGAAGAGATAGACAAGACTGTAGTATACAAGGTGTACTCAGTGGAGGAAAAGAAAATAGAACATGAAGAAACTGAAATTATAGAAAAGGCATTGTGCTTAGTCTGGCAAGTCATAACGTATCGGGCCAGAGGAAACAAATTCGGAACTATTATAGTCCATTACAAGACGGAAGACAAAGCAAGGGAAAACGCTATAAACTCAGTAAAATCAGACAAAGTGGTCCTTCTACCCACTTATTTGGGAAGGACTTCCAGGACTAGGGTGGAGGGAATCCCACCAGAAATAGATGTGGTTTGGGTCGTGTCGGCTGTTCTTCTGGGAAGTAAGGAAGAAATAGCCGTCCTCCAAGCCACAAAAACAGAAAACTCGATTTGGAAAGGACAAACAATTGATCTGATTGTACAGGCTACAGTAGAAACACTCGAAAATTTGGTGGAAACGGTATCAATCGGAGATGTAGTGTTGACAGTGTGAGTGGACTCCTCGTTGTTTTAAATGTGGCCAAATGTGGGCAGGACTCCTCGTTGTTTTAAATGTGGCCAAAAAGGCCACATTAGAGCACACTGCCCTCTGCAGAAGCAGACTACGGAAAGGATGGATGAGAGGCCGGAAAAGAAGCAAGAAAGGTGCAAATGGAGGAAAAGGAAAGAGAGGAAGCATGGACAATTGCAGAAGGAAGAAGGAAAAAGTGGAAGAAAGAACAGTGTGATGTGGAACCCCAAACCTTACCCACCCCACCCATACCCTCTCAGACCCACCCTCTTCTTACAGATACCGAACCCGCCCATCTCCCTCTTACACAATCCAAAAAGAAAAAAAAATGCAATCACAACAAAGTATAAAGAATTTCCCTCCCTGTGAAGTAAATTACGTTTGTATATTGACGAACAAAGAGAATAAGGAACTAATTCGGAAAGTTACAGATTGGAAGACGGCAAAATTTGTCCATACAAAAGGATATACGAACACAATAGGGTGGCACATGTGTGTGCTACTTTCAGAAAAGCAGATAGAAGTGAGGAAATACAAAAAAAGATTATAAGTTCTGGAAAATCAATACAGACAACATAGGGTATGAAGAACTATTAGAGAAATTTGGTGTTGATGTTGTAAAAGGATTCCTCAAGGCGGTGCTCCAGCATGGGTGCAGTTTAATGACTGAAACAAGTAAAATAAAAAAAATAAAATATATCACTGCTCGATGATGACCATTCTACTGTTCGATGAAATGAATTACAAACACCTACAATTACTTATCGTAAAGTAGCTGCGTTATTGTACTGTTCATGTAATCCTTAGGCAGAATCAATGTAGTACAGTGTATGCGACAAAATAGGTCCTTTTTCTGTTTACCTAATTTCAATCACAAGCCTTGGGGAAACCCGAGATGATAAGAAAAAAAAAAAAC
>NC_142933.1:49881044-49933544 GCF_046866305.1 Octopus bimaculoides | reverse complement strand
TATGCATACATATATACATATATATATTCTCTATATACATGTGTGTAGATATATATGTTTGTATTTATATGTATGTGCGTTTGCATATACATACATACATGTGTGTGTGTGTGTGTGTTTGTGTAGGTATGTGTGTATGTGTGTGTGCGTATAAATAAGGATGGCTTGTTAGCCAACCGAAAAGTAAAAAATATATACGTCACTAAAGCGGCTAAGGGTGCGAGTTCGCTTATCGTGGGTATGAATTGTTCTGACTCTTATTTCCAGCAGCACTGGTGCTAACTAGCACCCTTACTCGCTTTAGTGACGTATATATATATTTTCCCCTTTCGGTTGAAGAATTGGTAACAAGTCACCCTTATCATTTATAATTTTCACTTTTACCAAATATGAAATCAGCGTATGATTGACAAGGCGAGTTGCGTTTAACCCAAGATGAAGGCAAGAGCCGCTGAAAAGCATTAATGTAAATGCGAAATCACTGGTGATCTGGCTATGCTCGGTGCTGAGAGAGCTTACTTCCCTTGTCAGTCATTAAATAGTGCTTATCGTGGCTATGTATAGTTTTGACTCTTATTTCAAGCAGTATTAGTGCTAACTAAGCGCCCTTAGTCGCTTTAGTGACGTACATATATACATACATACATATATATATACACTATGTATGTATGTGTACGAGCATACATTAAAAAAATTCGTGTATTACATGGTTTTTAAATCTACAGTATACTGTATAATATTAAAGAGCAATGTTCGTCGTTTTTAAAAATATAAGATGACCGAAGGTCCAGTCATAAAGGAACTGATTTCCAACTTTGACACAAAATTTTAAGTTCTGTTGTGCTATAAGAGTTAGTATTACACGAAATACATTAGCTTTAACAGTGTACTAAAACTATGTCGCTGACTCAGCTGCTTGGTAGTTCAACAGTCGACAAAGATACTCGCTACATTTGGTAAAAACCTACATTTCTTACTTTTAACATAGATGTCTGTCTTACAATGGTGCAAGAAAACAGGATATTGTAATGTTTATGCCTTTCACAAGTGTATCGCCGGCGTAAGTGAAGTGAAGCAATTAATCAGGGAATCGGAGAAATTCTCTCGCATTCCTCCTCATTTTCCACACTCTTGGAAAATATAAATCAATGCAATGTCAATGAAAAGGTCTCATTTCGTTATCACAGTTTTTACGCTTGGGTGAAACTTTTAAATGGAGTCTTATATATATATGTTAAAAGAAACCGCTGGCAATGCCATTCATTTCTTTTGAAAGTGACATTGGAGCCACAAGATCATTTGCAAACTTAATGATTTTTTTTTTTAAGTGAAGTCAATGACGAAGGCAATGAATATATATAAAGTAGATTAACTACAATGTTGTAGCAGTACAAGTGTAACATTCTGGGCTTTGTTCTTTAATGAATTGGTTTATAACTTAGGGATAAAATTCAATGATTTTAGAGACAGAAAAAATTGGAACTCGTGATAATCGGGCCTCTGTCAAAAGGCATCTCTAACTCAAATGTAGTAATAAAATAGTTTGAAGTGTGAATCGAGATCAGGTCGCATCACATAATTATGGTATTTTTACCAGCTACATCCACTTTTTGTTAGTATTTTGGATATTAATATAAATAACAGAGAGGGCGGCGGATTGGCAGAAATCATTAGAGCATTTGGAAAATGCCTTGTGGTATTTGTTCCGGTCCTAACCACGTCGAGTTGATAAAAATAAAGTACATGTTCATTTAAAATTGCTGGCCTTGTGTCTAAAATTGCTGGCCTTGTGTCTAAATTAAAAACATTTATAAATAACCCCTTCTACTATAGGCGCAAGGCCTGAAATTTTGGTGGTGAGGGCTTAGCTGATACTTAGTTTATCGACCCGGAAAGGGATTAAAGGTACAGTCGACCTCGGTAGAATTTGAACTCATAACCGAAAGATGGATGAAATGCCTTAAGTATTTTTGTCCGGCGTGCTAATAATTCTGCTACCTCGCTCCCTTAGAAACGTTTATAAGAAACAAAAATAATGTAGGCGCTTTGGGGTTATCATAATGTTTGATCTCTCCACGAGGAGACTATAGAGAAATTACTAGGTTTTCAGTTTTCTATCAAAATTGTAGCATTTCTTTATGGGTAAATTTGGAAACTGCTAGCTTTTAAAATGTCTTAGGAAGTTTTATAAAACACACTTAGGATTTGATTTTTTCATATAGTCGAGATATATATTGAGAGGACTGAATAGCTTAACAGATCCTTCTTAATAAAGTTAACTGTCCACATAGAACCCAGTTTTAGGACCACTCAGTTTATTTAAAGTATAGACTGGAGCACATATTGATATAATTCTCTGTATTTTTAAGTAGACTAGTACAATTAGAGGAGAAATTTTTTTTATGTAAATAAAGTGATTAAGCCACAAGTCGAACAACTAGATTTATACTGGACTAGTTGGGGGCTCACTTTCTACTTTTAGAAGCTTGTCACAAAATTATCGTATCATGGATAAAGAATGTTCCTTACCGCTAATTACGTTCTTCATTTTATTCAATATGTATTTCACCAACAAGTAAATGTATATTTATTTAACTAAACATCAACTCATCTACAACCCTCTTCTTCGGCTGCCATTTGACAACAATAACTTGAAAATATAAATACAAATAATGATAATATTGAATTAATAGACAGAAGTGAAAAATATAGTATGTTCCTTAATAAAAGTAAAGTTAGTTTTCTCTTCTACTCTACCAGTCGTATGTCTATCTTTTCAAACAGAAAGCTGTTACTTGTCTGTTCCTGTAGTGTTGTTTTATTGCTGTTTTGTTTGCTCTGAAGACAGAGACAGTATATTCCTAACAATAAAAAAAAAAATCTACTTTGAACGTTTTCTTTACAATTTGAAATGTTCAGTTATTGTTAGAATTTTTTAAGGTTTCTTTTTATGCTTTTCAAGAAAGATTTATTATAATTTTATTATATACTTAGATGTCTCTTTTATGTCTGTTTATGAAGAAACATTCTTTCAACTTCAACATTCTTAAAATTAGTTTCCGTTTGCTTCTCTGGCGCAATTTACATCATTTTCTCTGAACAGCAGGAAATGTAAATCTCCTGAGAGTTGTTATTCATCACTAGAAGGTAGACTATAACCATCCATTAGACTAATGGATGGTAATGTTCTATCCTATTGTGATGAATAACACACAAAGCAGACTACCTCGGCGAAGCTGACCTCACGCTTTACAATTTCAAACGAGAGATAAAGATAAGTATCATTCCTATCAATGTTGATCATTTGCTCCTATGTTTTGATTTCTTGTGTTTGATACAAAAGTTTCATGTATCAAGGGAAGAGAAGATAGAAATTTTGATATTCTATAATTTCCAAAGATTTCAAGTAGCAAACGAAGCTATGCATATGCCTCGATTTGTTGGAAGAATACCTATTGTTCTATCACAATATCTACAATTATTTATATGCATTAATAACGTTTATTTTACCGACCCTACAATTATTTTTTACGGATTTACAATTGAAAATATATATTCAATCAAATTTCGTAGGAAAGTGTGTGAAAACTCTATCGTGAAACCAATATTTAATTGTCAACTGTACCCAAAGATATCATCCTCAAATAACAGATGTAATTTCTTACTTTTATTTTAGAGTGAAATTTAGCATTTTGCTGCCAAGGTAGCGAGCTGGCAGAAACGTTAGCACGCCGGGCGAAATGCTAACGTCCTTGTTTGTCCCCTCTGTGTGTAGCCCCTTGTGGTCAGTAAAGAAATAAGAAACGTTAGCACGGGCGAAATGCTTAGCGGTATTTCGTCAGTCATTACGTTCTGAGTTCAAATTCCGTTGAGGTCGACTTTGCCTTTAATCCTTTCGGGGTTGATAGATTAAATACCAGTTGCGATCTAATCGATTGGTCCCCTTCCTCCCAAATTTCGGGTCTTGTGCCTAGAGTAGAAAAGATTAATCGCTAGCAGTAATACCCGTCGTGGTCGGGTAATTCATTTTACTGTTTCGCGGAAGCCACATTCAAAGTATTATTAGTATATATATAATTTACTCCTCCTGTATGTGTGTGTTTTTATAAGAGAAAAATATGTAATAATTGAAGTAGAAAAAAGAACAATTTCATACATGAACTTCTGTTTGTTTATTATATGACAATAATGAGTCGTATGTGTTATTTTATTTATTAATACAGTAACTGCAAATATATAACACATACATACTACTGCTTACAATAATAGACATTACTGTATAATTTCTTCTATGTTCATAATTTTTGGTTTACAATATTGAAAAAATATACCACCAAAGAAAAGATGTAATCTCTCCAGAAACTGGAATAACTGGTATGCGAGGAACGAAGACGGTGTCACCTTTTACTAAAACAGTGAGAATATTTGCCTCAATGCAGTCCCTCATGGGTTTGTGCACAATTAGTGCTGTACCATTACATAATTTTTGTTGAGACAAATTAGGCAGTAGCATAATAGGAAATATAGAGAAAGCATAATAACTTCCCTTGAACAATTTACTTTCATTTTGGAGGGCAGATAAACGAACAAACACACAAACCAACAGAATGTCTCTTCTATATATATAGATAACGCCTAGTTAAGGTGACTAGCTGGCAGAATATTTAGCCAGAAGAAATGCTTAGCGTCTATTTGTCAGTCTTTACGTTCTGAGTTCAAATTCCGCCGACTTTGCCTTTCATTCTTTCGGGGTCGATGAAATCGACTAATCCCGTCCCACTAAATTTCAGGACTTCTAGGAGTCGATAAAATAAATTCAGTCAATTATTGGGATATATGTAATCGACATGATCCCTCCAATAAAGGCTTCAAAATTATAAAGAATTATTTATATAGGTCTGGTTTAACTTATGCAGCCGTGTTGTTAGTAACTCTATCATGGTCCAGTTAACGCAGCCGTGTTGTTAGCACCTCCGTCATGGTTCAATTGGTGCAGCTGTGTTAATGCAGTCGCAAGGTTTGAAACAAGTTAATGAAACATTCGTCGAATAAACAAGGTCTCCACTGTGTACAGCAACAATGTATGTTTGTGTGCGTCATTGACAATTAAATGCATTGGTTACTGACATAGCGTGTATCGTTAGTGATAGATTGTGACTTGCTGACCTAACACATGTTGACACAGCCATTCAATATTTACTGTGTAAATAATATTAAGGTATATGTCGTCGACTTAACTTTCAGTTCTGCTGCATTCAAAGTTAGCTAGTATTTTCTATTTGTTATCAAATTTCTGTAAAAAGAAAATTCCCAACCATTTTAAGCAATAAGTTAATCTGATGATATATTTTCATCTGTACAAATAACCGAGAAAGATGTATTAAAAAATTATGAAAAATGACTGTTATTTATCTTTCCTATGTACCAGAGTGATAAATAGTCAAATGTCTAACATTTTGTGAACTGTCATATTTATTGTCAAAGGATATTAAGCATCAAATGTTTAGAATTCTTTGGTTTACAAAAGTTTATGGAAGACAAAGTAAAGTAGTCGAGTGGATGACAGGTTGTATTACTTTCTCATAGGTCATAAGTTCAAAACCCACACGCCTCCGTTCGTCTAGTTGTTGTAATAATCAGAAAACTTTACCTGTGACAGACTGGTGATGCCAGAGGTATTTTCTTTGATAATTTTATAAAAATCATCACAAGATGCGATGAATTATGATGCGCTGTAGCGCGCGGAGGCAGCGACATATGGATTTATTCCTGGAATGTAAACAGAGTCGTTTATTCTATATACTTTTTTTCGCAGTTCGTATCTTTGATTGAGGCCCGGGAGAAATGTAGATCAAGGTTAGACTTCTGATATCTTGAATATTCCTAGTTGCTCACATTCTTCTTACCAGGCGGCTAGTCCGATCAGCGGATCGTCAATCCTTACATCAGTTAAATGATTAGCGGTAGGACAGGACGACGATGCTCTAGGTGATGCATTGGGTGTCAATGAAAGCCAACGGTATCTTTTGTACTACTCTCTGGTCAGGGATTGGGATTAACTTCTACACGACCCTGGACTGGCAGTGATACCGGAAGGCATTGCCAGCACAAGATAAACTTTATAGGCTGTCAACAGCATCTGCAATGATTGAGTGGACATTGATGATTGTGGAGAAGGAATTTGTTGAAGCAAATTTTCTACGACCGTATGTTCTCGTCCCTGACCCTAATCTATTCCAAGTAAGGTTATTTTTGTTTGTTTTCCTGTTATTGTGTCTAGGACAGATCAATGATTAGCAAAGTCTTTCTTAAAGATCACTACACTGTTTTCTTCAGCAAGGAATAGCAATTAGATTTCTTCTGTTTGATGGCTATGACAAAAAAGGTATTAGACTAGTAAGGACTGAGTACAGGATATTTCCTTCACTAACATCCTTACATATTACCTCAAAAGTGGAGGAGGATATGCTGTTCTTCAGCATATTTCCCCAATAAGTGTTGTAGTTGTTTAATCTCAGGTCAACCCTCCTTAACTGAGCAGCCCTATGTTATTCCAGTCGGGACCATCCCGTGTTTTCGTGTATAGGGAATATAAGACCATATTGCTTAACATATTTCATTTGAGGTAGATTAAGTATTTTTATTATTTTTCTTTTATCATACCTATTACTCCAGTTTTTTCATGTGCTTCGCCCTTCTTATTTCAGCTTCTAGATCTTTCTACTTTGACAGTTTCTCCACCTCCTTTTGGGAGATACTTTGACCAGATGAGATTAACAAGTTTTTTTTTTAGATATAGATATGTTTGTCGCCACTTCAGTATGGCTGTTCCGTACAAACCGACGTAATTGTCATTTTTAAGCCCAACTGGAAGCCTCTTCTAGCTGGTTATCGATGCAGTCTGCACTCGACATATATTGCAAGAGGGGAAAAATGGTTGGGGGCTCACTCCTCTGCTTGCAATGTATGTCGGGCGCAGATTGCATCGATAACCAGCTAGAAGAAGTTTCCTCTTAGGGATAAAAGTAGTAGTAACGTCGGTTCGTACGGAAATACTATGCTGAAATGGCGACAGGCATTACTTCTTAGTATAGTTATTACTTTCATCTCTTATAGAGATTTTCTAACTTTGCCTAAAATATAGATATTTTCTTTTTAGCCCTTGATAATTATATCGAGTCACTTTCCTTGGTCACCTTGTCAGTTTAAGTTGGTATGTACCACATGACTGTGGATACGACGTTATCATGTACCCTATTTCTTACATATTTTTACTAATTCTCATCTGTTTTCAGGTCGAATCATCGGAACATTGCCAAGTGAACCTAGCTAGCCATTCGAGTGTATCTGTAAATATACCTGGATTTGGCAAAGAGATGGTAACTCGAAACGATGTAGTGTACAGGTTCATTGTACTGGTTGCTTAGCCTGGACTTGATGTTAGCATCTTTTTTCACTATGCTTTTGTAGTTGTCTGTGATTAGGAATTGTACAAGTTAAATAAGATCTGTTTCAGGTTTTAGACCTGAGCATTTGATCATTGTTGGCTTTCTCTCAGTACTCTGTCGAGTTTTTCAGTTTATTTATTTTTGAGTGATTGTTTTCTTTCTATTTTTTCTTTAGTATATTGTAGGATATAGCTGATTTTTGTCTTTGGTTTTAGTAATCTTTCCTGTCTTTTGTTTAGTTACGAAGATATTTTTTCCGGCGTATTTTTCAGTTTATAGTATATTGTTTCCCAATGCATAGAGAAAAAAAAGAATGTTTCTTCGTGTTTCCTTAATACATGAATCAGTTTCTCTTTGCATTCTTCTAAATTCTTTGAAGTAGTTTTCTGTTTGTATCAGGTCCACTACCTTGTGTGCAGAATAGGAATACAGCATTGGTGCACTAGCTTCAGTTTATTGTTAGTACTTACGTAATTTTTCTGTCAAAGCTCTTTCCTTGACTTAACTTTTAGTTTATTATGTCGAAGTTACAACTCACAATAGCTTGTGTATTTAATATTGTTTCTAATTTTTCCTTTCATTTCTCCGTTTTGCATCTTATCAGTTACAGCTGATTTATTATTGGTGGTTCTCGTCTAATTATATTCGGTCTAATTCTAGTTGTTCTCTAATTCCATTTGTATCTTATTATTGTTCCTAGTCTTAGATAACTTACCCTTTCTGAGAGTAGCATGAGCACACTTGTCTAATCTCATATTCCTTTTTATGTTTTGGTTGAAGGAATTTTTAACAATTTTCACTAGGTTTTCCAACTGTATATAATCCCTTGTAAATATTCTCTAGTCGTCCATATGGAGCATACAGTTTATAGCTTGTCCAAGTATCAACAGATTTATTCATAGTCAAATCTGAGTAAAAGAGGAAAAGAGATAAACAGTCCCCTTGGAAGATTTCTCTTCGTATAGATTTAGAATTGATTTTAGTTATCTTCTCTTTACTTGGCATTGATATGGTTGTTTTCCATATTGACATTGGATGCTTGATGAACTTTGTTACGATTAGGACGGTTTGTATTTATGTGGAGTGTCTCCAGTATCCAAGACAATAGTATACTATCAAATGCTTTTCAGTAAATACTCAGCCCATGTAAAGTTATGTCTTTGGCTTTTTGCTTCTAGTTTAATAATTTGGTTCAAATGTAGCTGTTCTTTTCAACCATGCAGCTATTTCAGGTAGTCTTTAGGCGAGTGACCAACCTTTTGTTGATTATAGATATAAAGACTTTGGTGGTCTCTAGTATCTTTGTTTTTGAGTACTAATATTGTTTCCCTCCAGCATTAATTCACGTCAGACGTTTCTAGTTAGACGCTTTAGCTTGTCAATCACAAATGCTTACCAGTAGCATTCAGTTCCTAATGTTTTGGTGAATTTCTTGCTGATTATATGTGCTCTTTCCTCCTCCCTTCTAATCCATTGTGCTTAATATTTTTGTTCTGTATTCTCTTGCCGCATGCTCGGATTTGAGTTGATGTGCCATCGACTGTTGTTTTATTTTTATTTATGTCTCTGTAAAATCGTTTCACGTTTAATTCAAATACCGTTTTCTCTTGGAAGAAGCACTTTATCCGGCATCGTTTTGTTTATAGGAGCTTTCCTTCTGTTTTCTATATTATTAGTATTATACATTTTAGCAGTTTGGATTCTTATTTCTTTTCTTTGTCACGTTGAATCCGTCCCTTTTCCATTTTGCTAAGTATAGGTCCTTTCCTTTTTCATTCAATGTTAAGCAGTTTGTTTTCTTTTATGTGGCGCTGAGGAAAATATGACTCTATTAAGATCAAGCCCAATTTCCCCTCGTTATTACCATTGCTACTGAATGCATCAGATCATTCAGTTTGTTGATATTCAGGTAGTTTATTTCCATGGATAGAATTACTTGCAGAGCCCTATTACATTTATTCATTCTTTGGTGGAGTTGATTGTTCGTGTGAGGCTATTAGCAGCGTTGAACCCTGTTCATTGATTTTGCTGTGTTCTTTTTATTTTCTTTATTGTTTATGTTATGTCCTCCTTAATGTTAACTCTGGTTGATCTATTGTGGTGTATATTTTTATTTTGTTTGTTGCTAAGGGTAGGGTCGAAGTTATACTTTTATTGTGGTTGTTTAATTGGTTAAATATTTCCCTGGAGACTTCTATGGTCTTCATCACCATTTTGGATTTTAGGATTTTTTCTTTTGTGCCTTTTTTTTCACTGTAATGCCTGATCATTTATTTTTTGTGTGATGGTTTCTGTATTATTATCACGGTATTTTAAAAGACTGATTTATTGCATGTACAGTCGTCTCATTTGTATAGCTTTCATTTTTGTGGAGTCTTATGCGTTTTGTGTGTGATGGGTTATGTTGTGAGGCTTTTATTGGTTTGTGGTAGGACGTCTTTTTTATGTGTATTCGCTTGCTTCATTTTATTTTAACTGTAAATTCTTTTTATGAGTTTGTTCTATTTCAGTGTTTGAGACCTTGTTATTGTTTATTATAAATCTTCGGACATTCACATTGTGCACACGGGTTGATATTTTTTCTCACTTCATTTATTTTTCCTTTCGCAGCTCCACTGCTCTTTTATAATGCAGTGTAGTGGACATGCTGTTGATGTGTAATGGGAATGAACGCATCAATACAATATTCATTGGTCTAAAATTCTCTTTAATTTAATTTTTTATGAAGGACACTAGCGGTATGAGTTGGATCTTTCTGGTCGGTGTTAACATTCTGAGAGAACTTGACTTCTGAACCACGTCTTACATTACTTTCATATCGTGATTGCAATAATCTTTCGCTATGGAATTCATTATTCATCCTGAATCGGTTGGTCGTTTTTGTTGCTGGCTGATTTAGTCATAGAACATTGTTTTTTTTTGTTAAATAGTATTTATATATTTATTTTAAGTTTGTTTCCGTTACCTTTTTATTTTGTATAGAACAATTTATTTAATTTTGTCCCGAGCGTTCATTCGTTTCTTCTTTCTGTATGGGTGCATGCTATTTAAATATTTTGTGTGTAATAATCATACGTAGTACTATAATCTAATAAGTATCACTTGTACTTACTGGGATGAGGTTGCTTTATTTTTCTGTTGCTGTTATCGTCATGATCATCATCATCGTCGTCGTCGTCGTCGTCGTCGTCCTCCTCCTCCTCCTCCTCCTCCTCATCATCATCATCATCTGCGAGCTGATTTGCGCATGTTTACACCTGTTTTCATAAATTTCTTTAAATAAAGTTGGAATTTTTGTCATTTAATTGTTTTTAAGATATTCACTGAAAAGAGAGCGTGTAAAATCTACTAAATTGCTCTCTAATTCGGGGAGTAGCGTTACGTTCCTCCGTCACCGGCAGCCAGAGGACAAATTTATTTTTTGTTATGAAAAGTGTCAATAAATGTAAGATTTGAATAGGGAGGAGTGGTGGGAGGCTGTGATAGTGGTAAAGATAAACCTGTCGTCTGCCATGAAAATATGGTAGCCAAAGCAAAAAATCAGTTTTATTTCAAGAATTTTCAGAGAAATATAATAACAAATGTGAAGGTGATATCTCTGATACTATCACAACAATAACAATATTCAGATCAACAACAGCAACTGTAACAAAAAAAAAAAAAAAAAAAATCAACAAAACAAGAACAAAACACGATCTCCTCTGCATCTCCAGCAAACATCTTCAGGGGATGCCCTCTCTTAAACAATAAAAATACACAAAACTCCCTTGTTTATGCTATTGTCTTTGGGTTCCTTGAACACCTAATTTAACAACAAAGTTGAATCAGATAATCTAGCTTTGATCAGAATTAAGGGAGAAAAATCTCTAAACCCGAAAACTGTCTTACATATAGTAATAGAAGAGATGCCAGATGATAGACAACAATAACAACACAAACTAGAACAGCAAAAACAGCAACAAAAACAACAGAAAAAAGAGCTACAACAAATGTAACAAGAATGACAACAACAACAAAGCAACAGTAAATACTTCAATGTTGTTCAACAATAAATACTTCAATGCAAGAGCAAAAGAAATCACAAGCATTACAAAAAGTTAGAAATAAATGACGTGAAGAAACATTTCTCTTCTTTGCTTCAGAGACAGTCTCCTATTGAGAGCATCAGGTGTATTTAGAACTGTACGGCAGAAATTCCCAATATGGGGTATTTTTTTTAAATAAGCAAACAAAGTTCCAAACGCACATCCAGCAATGTATAATGCACTCCAAAAATGAACCTTGAGTAGTCTTCTCATTTCTCTTCAGCTGGAGCAATATTGAGAGCATTCATGAGTGAATGCAGGAAAAGCAGGGCCATTTATTGAATGACTTCAGATTACTAAACTTAGATACAATAGGTATTACCAACTCGAGTTTTCGGATCGCACATACTCACCTTCAATCGCTGTGAAATTTACGCTTTGGGTAGTCAAAACGATTGAGTAAAGTCCCGTTCTTGATTCGAAAAGGTCTGAATTTCTATGTAAAAACAATCTTTTTGAACCCAAATGGCATGTTATTGATCCCGAACTTGAACAATAGCAAAGGAAATGTCTTGAGTCTAGTAGTCGTTTTTTTCCTAGGTTATCCATTGGTATCGGTGGAAGATACTTGATTTTGTGGCAGTGGCTTTTCCTAATACGCCAATGTGGATATGATAAAACTGCAGCAGAGAGTGACAGTGTAGGCTGTCCATAATTCAAGGTTCTTAGTTACACAGACTCTATGTTTGTGACCATTCAGAAAACCTAGACTGATTAATATGACAGCGCTGTGGTTAATGGAAGCTTAATGCACGCTTCCATTCAAGGAACGCATACAGAAATCGAGTGAGTGGGTTAGTTAAGCGGGAATTGTCGGACACAATCATTAACAATAGAGAAAATTCTAATAGAGAAGAAGCCAACTGGTGAAATCAAAGCGGCTAATTCTCCGAATTAAGGTACATAATCCTGGATGTGTGGGAACGAAAGAAATTCCCTAGGCCTAGGTAGTGGAGATACAATATGGCAATAAAGCCATATTTTCATCTTTGATAGAGAATAGTAAGTACGTGCTATGCATTACCATGATATATGTACATTTTCTCGGTAGAAATATGTCAGTCTGTTCGCGAAGAGCAACGAATTGGAGAATCTCATCTCAAGCACACCGCCAATAAGACTTCTTTTGGGAACGTCGAAAGAAGTGAATCTTCCAATACAGAACGGACAGAAACTTTTTGGTGTTTCTACTCACTACAGAAAAGTCCGAATTGGAACCAAAGCTAAGAATCCAATTCTCTCTCATTATATTTTTGTTTGGCAATAGGATATATAAATGTACGTCACCTGGGGGGGGGGGGGGTCTGTTTAGGAGCAAAAAGTTTTCGCATTTCTTTGAGAAAACTTCATCAAAGACAAACGTCATCTTCATTCCTTTCTTATTCTTGGTTAATTAGCATATTTAGTGATCTTGAATACACCATTTAGTATTTAACCTCCCTGTGTCTTTGAACTTCCTCAGTATTTTCGATACCTTTCAATATGAGTGTGGGAATGTGGCTGTGTGGTTACTTCTTATGCTAAAGTACGAAATATCTAACTAGTGGATGTTTCAAACCTATGTGCCAGCACTGCTATCTTCCGCATATATTCTTCCTCAATCTTGGCGCAGGCGTGGCTGTGTGGTAAAAAATTTGCTTCTCAATCACATGGTTCCGGGTTCAGTACCACAGCATGGCAACTTGGGCGAGTGTTTTCTAAAATAGCCTCGGGCCGGCCAAATCCTTGTGAGTGGATTTGGTAGACGGTATATATATATATATATATATATGTGTGTGTGTGTGTGTGTGTGTGTGTGTGTGTGTGTGTGCGTGTGTTTGTGTGTGTTTGTTCATCACGATGACAACGTTTATGTCCCTGTAACTTAGTGTTTCGGCAAAAGAGACCGATAGAATAAGCACCAGGTTTAAAATAAAAATTAGTGTGGTCGATTCGTTCGACTAAAAAAAAAAGTCTTCAAGGCAGCGCCCCTGCATGGCCGCAGTCTAAGACAAATAAGTACAAGGTAGCATCATAATTTGCTGAGTTAAATAGTAAAATATATCGATAAACTATATATATACAGTCTGTTTTTCCTTCACTTTGTTTTACAATGTATTAGAGGCAATGAAGGTTTTAAAATTCTTTGGGCTTCTTTTCGTATAGTGTATGGCATGTAATCAAGTATAATGCAGGTATATATTTATGTACACGTTAGTTTAATTCCCACCAGTCTCAAAGTGGATGGCATTAAACTCAGAACATAGACGAAATTAAATACTGCAATGCATATATTTATACTACCGCTACTTCTTTCCTTATGTAACATCGAATGATATATGACATTGACAGACGAATAAACATTTAGATTGATGAGCGTAGTCAAGTTAATCGATATCAGTATTTCACTGGTATGCATTTCATCTGTTCTGGCAGCATTTTCAGGAAGATATAAAAGAGGAAATCTAACTGCCATAAAACGTATAGTCGTTCACTTTACCGTTTCTGTCACTCCATTATGTCGTCTTATATAAAATAATAAATAGTTATTACATTAAACGGAGTGAATAGATAATTATAAAGGTGTATTAAGGTAAACTTAATATTTCTAGCCGATGCTGCAAGACTTAGCTAATGTAAACAAACGTAAACAAATGACGGTTGTTATTTTTTCCGCGATATAAGATACGAGGATATAACGGTTGTTTGTTTACATATGTCAACATTTTCACAGTGTCGGCTAAAAGGTATTGTTTACCTTAATACACATCTAGAAAACAAAAATTTCGAGCAGAGGGTGGTAGTCGATTGAATTGACTTAGTAACGAAACTAGTACTTTATTCTATGGACCTTAGAGAAATAGAAAACTAAGTTTACCTCGGTGAGATTAAATCGAAGTGTTGCTGATAAATAGTAGTAGTAGTAGTAGTAGCAGCAACTGTAGTAGTATTTGTATTGGTATTAATATTAGTTGTAGTAGTAGTAGCAGCAGTAAAAATTAGTTGTAGCAGCCGCATCCTTTCGTCATTACGTTCTGAGTTCAAATTCCGCCGAGGTCGACTCTGCCTTTCATCCTTTTAAGATCGATAAATTAAATACCAGTGAAACACTGGGATCGATGTAATCGACTTGTCCCCTCCCACCAAATTTCAGGCCTTGTGCCTATAGTAGAAAGAATTGTTATTATTATTATTATTATTATTATTATTATTATTATTATTAGTAGTAGTAGTAGTAGTATTATTATTAAGGCGGCGAGTTGGCAGAATCGTTAACATGCTGGACGAAATGCTTAGCGGTACTTCGCTTATTGCTACGTTCTGAGTTCAAATTCCGCCGAGGTCGACTTTGCCTTTCGGGGTCAATAAATTAAGTACCAGTGAAATTCTGGGGTCGAGGTAATCGACTCATCCCCTCCCCCAAAATTTCAGGCCTTGTACCTATAATAGAAAGAATTATTATTATTATTAGTAAAACTAATATTGATGGTGATAATAATAATTCTTTGTACTATAGGCACATGGGCTGAAATTTTGAAGAAAAGGACTAGTCAATTATATTGACCCCGGTGCTGAACTTGATTTATCGACTCCGAAAAGATAAAACGCAAAGTCTACTTCGGCAGCGATTATTAATTGTCATGAGGTGAAAGATAAAGTTGAACTCAGAACATAAATTATCGGAACACATACCGTAAGACATTTTGTTCGTCGCTCTAACGTTTCTGCCAATCCATCACACTAAAAGTATACTTGTTTCGAACATAGGTATATGACTAGAAATTTTCGGAAAGGAGTCACTCAATTCAATCAAACATAATACTTAATCGGTACTTTGCTTCGTCGACTCTGGAAGAGCAAAGTTGACCTCGACAGGATTTGAACATAAACGATAAAGAACAATAACAGACACCATGAAGCATTTTATCCGATGTTGTATCTATTCTGCCAGGCCGCCATTAATAAATGACATACGGTATTTTCTGGTACACAAATCCGGTTTTTCAGACCAAAATTTACAGTCAAGATAAAAGGTAGGTTGACTTATAACACCAAGATACTTTGAAGACCAAAAATTCCACGTGAAATGCAACAAGATTTGAAAAAAATAGCGACTATGTTTGAATGTTTATATTTCGTGTTTAAATTATATACTACGTCGACTTGTATGTCGTAAAATACGTTAAGATCAAATTGTCAAAAGACAGTTGAGTGTGAAAACTTCATCTATATTGTAGTTCAAATCACTATAAGTTCCTCGATATTGATAAAATAGTACCAGAAATAAAATAGTAGCAATGAGTACATCGTACACTAACGATACTCTGGAAAGCATGAATATTTACTATTTGAATTTCTATCATTTTCTAAATTGGAAGCTTATGACAGTGTTGAGAAATCCTCACACATTTCCGCACGTATCTAGCTATACGCTCACATGCACACACACACACAGCTATATATCTACATAGTGTCAATACGGCGGGGATTTTGAATAAATAAATGTATTTAGTTACATTGCAAAAATTGCCCCACGGGGGATTTTTTGGGTTGCTTTAGATGATTATCAAAGTTAGAAGTACCCTTCTTATTAAAGAAAAACTCACAAGAATTCTTTCGATTCTTTCTAAGATGTTGAGATAAAGCAGACAAAATTTGTGCTAGACACAACTCATATTTATTTGTCTAAACAAACTGGTCGGTTCAATTCTCATTCCAAGTTATCTAAAAGACCCTCATGGGGCCTTAAATATATAAGGATTATAACCATACACACACACACACATATGTATGCGCACTAGTGTATGTGTGTGTGTGTGTGTGTGTGTGTGTGTGTGTGTGTGTAAACGTGTTTGTGGTTTGTTGTGTGATTATATATGTGCTAGATCTCTAAGAAGGTAAAAACTAAGTAATGTTAGATGGTCATAGAGCAAAGTTCAACCAACAAAAATCTTAATTATTTGCTTTTCGGCAAAGTGGTAGTGTGTGAGTTATTAACGTGTCCGGCGTATTTAGCTTTATATCATATCAACCACTAACACACAGACATACAGACGCCATTGCTCTTTGTCTCGACAGAAAAAAAGCATAATGAGATAACCATGCGCGAAGAGTTTGTCTCCAAGAAATTAATCTATCTTTATTTATTTATAACTAGATGAAGCATTGATTAAACAGGGTAACATTAACTGTTTAATTTATTTAGATGTCTCTCCCTTTAGATTGTCCCCGTATTTTACTGTTTTCTTTTTTTTTGCCTTTCTGTATCATAAATACAATACAGTGAATGTTAATTTTCTGAAAAACATACCGGATGCTCATAGTGATGGCACAAATAAGTGGGAAGACAGTAACATATACGAGGAAGACATATAAGAATACTTGGCTATGTTGCCTATGGCAACGGACCAATCTAAGAAGTAATAGCAAAGAGCCTGGAGCCATCATTTGACACCTGACATAGAATCCAATCAGTTAAGTGAAGTCAGTCAAGTGGCGCCAGACTTCCTCAACGATAGATTCACATACAAAGTTGCAAATATATTATAAGATATCAACACTTTCAGACTTCATTTTTTTTTTTCTTAAAATTTGAGAACCATAATATATATGAGCAACATATTTATATTATAATAAAATTGAATATGAATACCATATCAGGGAATAATATACAAGTGTCGGAAAATCAGCTGATGTTGATTACTAAATTTGAACCAAAACTGATATAGTTTCGAATAACTATAGATAAGCTAAATATTCTTTTCAGAGACCACATACACCAGAACCAAAACATTTTTTCACGAACTGTTAAGTCAGTTATCTTTTCTTCTGTGTATTCCGCTACTAGTGACCTTATCATAAACACAGCTCAAACTTCCATGATTTAGTTTTTTTCAAAGCTGCATCAAATAGCCTGGTCTTCCTATCGTCTCTACCTGCATCTCGCAACATCGATCTCCTCTGTATCCAATATAAAGAATACTAACGGCGCCCTTAAGTTTCTCTACTCCCTTCCTGCATGTACTTCACTGAGGATACAAAATCCCTATGCACCGCCATCCTTCCATAGTCAATATCTCTTTGCTATTCAGTGTTTCTTCAATCTCCTGTTTTCACCAGAATCTAATTCCACTGCTTTTCTCCGCCTTATCAAACTCGTCATTACTCTGAATTGTTTCTCCTGCTAGTAAATAATTGGTGCAAAGATAGTTTCAAGTTGCACTGACCACTTTGCGGCATATAAAGGGCCAGACATTTTCCCAATCCACCGGTTAATATATATCTGTGTGTTGCTTCACCTCAAGGGATGGACTCATTATCATGATCTCTTATGCCAACATCTATCCCGCTCTATAATTTACTCGGCCTTTTTGAAACTTTTCTCCCTTTCTTACACATCTTCATCACTATGGAGAGCTAACACATTTTTACATCGGTATACAATGAAACTATTGACTTACACTTCTATCACGACGTTTTATCTACTCACTTTTTCACACAAAATTATCACCCATTTCACGCATTTTTGTTTTCGATTCTGTTCACCCTATAACTAGGATTTGGATACTTTCTAAATTCAAAGCAACGGAACGAGTCTTCCACGCATGAGGTTACCCTGAATCATTTGCAATCAGCAGCTGTACTCCTCCTAGCTCTGGTCACTGACGGACTTCCTACTATGTACACATACATCTGAAGATAAGTTTCAATTTTCTACAACATTTTATACATACGCTTTACGATTTTAACAGACTATCCTCAGCAATTTTCACTCCCTCTCCTTTTGCTCTCGTACAACTCCTATCCTTTACAATCTTTTCTTCTCTTTCAAAAGAGACAAAAGCTTGTGTAACATTTTTGTCAAAGGCTCTGTTGCCAACAACTTACACCTCGATATCATCAATTGTTTCCGCTCTATATGCCGCTATTTTTCCTTTTACCTTCAGCAGTAGACTCATAACCGACCTTTAAGACCTATTGCAAGTAATTTATTTCTTTAACCTAACCTTAGCTAAGTTTAGTTATACATTACATGTAAACTGTACAAATCTCTATTCGTGAATGAAATCGGAAGTCAAGTTGATTGTTGCTATAAGAACTCCGGACTGTACTTCAAATCCGTTGAGCATTTAATTTGTCAGACAATTCTTTGTATCGTTCTCCGTGTGCTGCATCACCGTTCCTTAACTTTAGTCTTGGAATTTCCTCCCATGCGCGCATCAATACAGACATCTTATTCACCGAGTTCATCCCCAGCTCTTGAACAACTTCGAACTTCAGCAACTATTATACTTTGTCTCCGCTACTCCTGACCGTAACTCCCCCACTTTAAAGTCTTTCAAATTTTCTAGCGTTTTTATCAGTATATTTCTATTTTGACAGCCGTCCTCCCTACAAACACATGTTTTATCTGGTAACCCTCGCCTCGTTATTCTTTACAATTCTTCTCTTTTCTCACACACGCGCTCTCTATACATTCATTTGCTATGAACACAAACCTGCTTTCATTGATTCTGCACGAAGCGTTAAACGTTTATATTTTCCTCGCGGTAAAAATATTTATTCCAGTTTTCTAAAGCTTATACTCACTGATTATTGACGCGGAGTATTACTAGTTTTATCTAATCCTACTATTCATTTTATTAAATCCTCACAGTAGACAGAAGTAGTTAGGTAATTATGTATGGTTATAACGACATAATATAAGACTTGATTAATTAATTTTCTCTACTGTAATTTGACTTTTTAGAACGGTCATTTTGGGTAGGAATTTTCTCTACACGATGAGAAATCTATCACTAGGGATATGAAATCAAGAAACAGAATGCTGTAATATGGAATTTTAATCACGTATGTTAATGCCGCCTTTTTCTGCAATCTATCACGCGGGCGATATGTTCCCACTATGTTCATCTAAGAGATTTCTCTGTAGTCGTTACCCACTTTGTTCTTGTACATGGTGACAATATTGCAATCTCTCATTTTTGTAGCATTACTCTTTTCTAGTAATGACGCAGTAGATTTGTGTCAACGTAATAGGATACTCTTTGTACACTTCATGGGCTCTTATGGAATACAATCCAAATGACTAGATTCTTGCAATTAACCGTTCATTATCATCACTCTTTTGAGAAAAATAGACTCGAAGAACAAATCGTAAACAAAGAAATGTCCAATGTTTCTTTCTGCTAAAATTTCTCTTATGGTCCAAACGACTCCGCTATAAATCAGTGCTGTTTCATTGAAGCTTTGCAATGAAACACTTTAATTCTATCACTAACTGAACAATTCGTAATAAAGTTCGTCTGCTGTTATCTATACTAATTGGCAGTTTTGTCTAAAAATATTTTTACTCTCCGCCATATCATATTAAGATAACAAAATTCTGTTGAAAGGAAGTTGAACTCTTGAGAAAGTATATATGATTGTGGGGTACATATTGCCAACAAAAGTTAGTTTCGTATTTGATTAAGTGGATTCAGTCCAATGTTTGCAGATGTAGTTTCAAAACTTGTCAGTTGTCTGTGCGCGGGCCAGGGGGTTATCGTTTAAAATTGCAGCGCCATTGGAATGGCTAACACAGGAAATTTTACCGTAGTAAATGTACTGAATAACCTTTTACATACATGAGAACACACACATACAGACTATGAAACCACCAACTGAGCTATTCAGTGAATTACATCTTGGGTTCTTCAAACCAAATGTAAAAAGCGGATGTCAGTGCTACTGCTAGTCAAGTGTGACCACTTGCCTAAATAAGTAAATATATGTATACAATCATATATAAGATTAAGTTCATAGCAAAGTATAGTAAAGATAAAGTTTCATAATACATATATTTACCTAAGCTTAAGTATTTGTGTCAAGTTATTTCACGATAGGAGACGACCACACAAACACTTTATATCCTAGGTTATCTGACACTATTCTGTTTATTAAACAAATATCACTTGTCACATTTCTCTATATAATGAAACAAACCAATACAATACATGCCCTATGTAATGAAAAAATACAATAAATAATAATACCATAGATGGCGCCTTACAGTGAAAAACTAAATTCTCCAAACTTGTCTTCATTTCAAATGTAAAATAATTCGCTTCATTTACATTGCTAATCCATGGAAAATATATGAATTTCACGAATTTTCATTTTTTCCTGCTGATAAAATATGTGTTATCGATCATCCTAGCACATCCCTAAAGAGAGGATAGAATTAATCTATGCCACAGTTTTGAAAAATCAGGAATCATTTGATCGTGAGAAAGTTAAATAGATTGAAAAGTGTAAGCTTTTGTCTGCATATTAATAAATAAGTTCTTGCTGTTTGGCGGTGTTAATTGTTTCAACCAAGTAATTGGATATTGAGTCACACAAATGCTGTAAACACATACCTTTGACACCGAATCAAACAACTGAGTAAGACTACATGCGGTCGCTCTGTCTGCGAGAAATAGCTGGCAGATCTTCAAAACACACTCTACCGTCTTCACATATTGTAGTCTGAGTACACTATTTTTAGTTGTGAATGAATACTTATGACTATAAGTCTGCTGGATTGGACTATAAGTCTGCTGGATTGGACTATAAGTCTGCTGGATTGGACTATAAGTCTGCTGGATTGGACTATAAGTCTGCTGGATTTACAGTTAACAACAATAACAAAGGCAACGGCAACATCGCTGTCAACGAAGACAACACCAACTCAAAGTTCAATGTGTAGAATTCGAAGTTGCTAAATTTGTATTACATAGTAAGGAAATTACAACTTCGTAGCGAGGGAAAATGGGAAGTTTTAATATTCCTAACTCCCTAAAATATATTTCTGACTTAAATTGAGTGAAATAGCTCTAGCAAAGAACTGGAATGTAATCAGTGAATCTATTAATAACTTACCTCACCGTGAAATGATATCCAATATTTTATTGAGCCGTAAATACACTTGTACTTCATGTTCTTGTTGAAGACAGAATAAACTGTAATAACTTTATGCTACTTTACTATAGGATAGTTTAAAACCAATATTGCGTGAAGAAGAAAACTGACCAATGTTTGCTATCTACAGATGTGACTATATCATTTTACACCTTGGGGATTGAAGTTTTAGAGTTAGGATCACAGCATATTAATGGTCACATGATACGAACTACAACTTTGTAACGGCCGGTAGTTTATTATTCCAAATGGATACATCTACTTGGTCTCCTAAATTTGCTATGATTAAGCTGAGCTCCAACTTATTTTTTATTCGTGTTTTAAAAAAATTAGATGTTGTGAGATTCATGCCTTTCCCAATGAAACTATCCATGAAGATGAAGTGAAATAGCTGCATCAGAGAATCATGAACTAGAACTCTGCAGGGTGCCATAAACACTAATTTCAAGTTATTTTTAAATACAAATGTAATGGCGTAGCTGAAGCAATGAAACACCGGACGGAGATCCTTGCTATAACCACATCCACCTAAACAAAACGAAACGAAACGAAAAACAAAACCAAAACACAATTCTATTTGAAAGATTACTCTTTCGTATTACACACAATATTTGAGTGAGTGAATATAAAATAATCCGAGGTGTACGTAAAACTGCACAATTACATTACTTCGGATTTCCACATATCAATTACAAAGCTTAAGCTTTCCAAGTCAACTTCGTCCATTTTATGTCAGCTTAACATTCTTTTACAAGATCAAAGCATCTGACTAGTTGATTCCAGTTACATTCTTTCACAAATGTATACACAGACTTATGCAAATATCATTGTATACACACACACACACACACACACACACACACACACACACACAAACACACACACACACACACACACACACAAACACACACACACACGCACACATACACACACACACACACACACACACACACACACACACACACACACACACATGTATATACCAGCGCCAGTCATCAACGCTATGTTAATAGTGTTGATAATAGAGAAGGCAAAAGATGCGAAGGCCGTGATTGTTATTGCTGTAACTGATTTCAAAAAGATCAGTTCCGGTGGAGATAGAGTAACAACAGTTGGAACTGTTCCGACCTTTATTTACTCCGTATTTGCTTTCCTCAATCACAGCCATTTTGAAGAGTGAATTTAGCTGGTCTTTGTAAAGGGCGACAAGTACATCCTCGTGATCTTTTGCTGGTGGTTAATTCGCTGTAAAGGATATGGCGTTAAAATCTCTCTTCGTTCATTCTTACTACATACCTGGCCATAATAACTGGTTGTTCACCATAGTAACTTTTTATAGAATAGGTATTGTTAATTATGTATAACTCTTATTTTTTTAAGGTGACGTGGAGCATATGTTGATGGAAACGCTCTAGCTTTTTGAAATCCAATCCAGACAACAGAGTCTCCATGCTTCACAACCGTATAATATCGTGGAGGTGACAACAATGAATGCATCAGTTTCGTTTTTTGAGTCAGATATTCGTTTTTCTTTTATGGAGGTGGGGTTTAAATTTTCATGTTTTGGGGTTAGATTTAAAAACTCGTTTTGTCAGTTTTCCAAAGTGTTACACATCATTTTTTGATATATATTTGTAGGAAAGAAGAATTCTTAGATAAAGGAAAGTGATCACATTACTCGAGAGATGAATCAGAGATGGTGCTGTTGAATCCGAGATTAGTAATTGCTGCAGATTCGGTAAAGATTCTAGTCTTCTTGGTAACCATTTTGAGGCCAAAGTGATCATATGCACTGGTGAAATTATTTCTGGAGTTCCAAATGAGCGTGACAGAGACCACCATGGTCATCTGCGTATTGTCGCTCTGCAATGCATTGTTGGTGGGTCGATGAGACCGAAACATGGCTAAGTTAAATAGTTCACCATCAAAAATGTATTCGATGGTATCACCTGAAGTATCGGGGGGAATGTAAAGAAAAGCGTTGCTGGTAAATATAAGAAGAACGTACGTGTAATAATGCAGACCTAATTCAATACATCATGTAATTAACGATTATTCACAAAATTTGTTTTAAAGAAAATCACTGAACATATCATCTTGCATTGCCTGAATTAATGAGGTCAAGTGGTTTCGGCAGCAAAACCTTATCATTTACATGGCATCTTTTGGTACTTCGTCAAAAGCCTTTTTCTAGGTCGTAGAAGACAACGGAGAGTAGTTTCTTTCGTTCTGCTCTTTTTTCATACAATCAAATGCAATATATATGAGGATTCTACCCAAAATAATACACAAGTGGTTATAACATAGGTCGTTCAAGTTCCACATTTCGATAGAGTAACTCTTCCCCTAAACAAAGGCACTGCTCAACATAGTGTCCATCACAAGTGATGCATTTTGACCATCTTTGAAGCGAAATCTCGAATCCTCATGAAATATATTCCGGAGTGCACTATTGTACCCTTCTCTCTTTCATATCTGGAGTCAACTGTCGAGGTACTAACCTTGCAAATTCTTTCCGATACGCAAATTCTTCCAACATCTGCTGTAAGGCATTTTGATGCAAGTCCAGTTGTGCATAAACTGAAGGATATTGACTCATCTGTTCATGCGAATAAATTCTTCTATTCGTTGGCGATTTCTGTCAGTGCTCGCAGTTGACTGTTTCCAGCTTTGTGATTTATCTTCAATATTGTTTTCCTCCTCTTTAAACTTTATTCATATGTGCACATTGCTCTCGACAATGGTATCATGTCTATAAACAATATGTAGCCTTATGCTGATGTTGGAGGGTATGCACACATCCTTCGTTAAGAACACAATGCATTGTGGAATCCATTACTTGCCTGCAACAAGAATAACAAGAAAAGTTACCACAGAAAAATACTTGAGAATATGTCCAAATTAACTTTCGTTGATTAATAAAAAAGTTATGTCCATTTTTTCATTATTTTGGGTCCAACCGTATGTGTGTGTATGCGTGTGTGTGTGTGTGTGTGTGTGTGTTTGACTGCTTTGTCTTTATGCATATATATATATATATATATATATATATATATATATATATATATATATATATATATATATATATATATATATGTAAATATATTAAGACAAAAAGATAAAGGGAGCAAAGGTAAGGTTAGAGAAGTATTTTATGGATAGAGTCTTACAGCTGTTTCTGGGAAGATCCAGTACTTCCCTTCATCGGAGACAGAAAAAATAAAGTAATCTATTATTATATCCATAGGCGGATATTTTTAGTATGAAGTGGTAAAGAGTGTGATGTGCTGAAAAAAGAGAGAACAGTATTTGAAGTGTAGTTTCATTCCAGTGGTAAATATCCGTGTAGAAATCCGTGCAAAGTAATCCCTGTGTGGATAATCCGGAAATTTATGTTGGAGCGAAAGTTGATTTAGCATAGATAGCAGAGGTACATATATTCCATATTGCGATGGATTTTTGCTTGTTTACTTGAAGAATGGCCAAGTCAAGCGAAAAGTGAGCGGTAATTAGGTCAAGTCATGAAGACAGAATGTGAAAGGGGATAGAGGAGAGATAGAGGCGGATGATGGTAGCGATATATTTATGGTCAGTTGGTCTTAACAGGGTAGAGGGGATGAGCATATAGAGTGAAGGAGGAATAGGGGGATGAGGTTAAAAGGTCTAGTGAGTAGGAAGGAATGCGTGTGTGTAGTATATAGGTGGTGGGGGTATGAGTGATAAACCAAGGACAGAGATAAAAGGAAGGGATGGGTGCAACTATAAACTTTAAACATCGCTACGCAGCCCATATGTACTCTTTTAGATACGACAAACACAGTAAATCTACAACATTAGCCAATCATATTCATCACCTCAAAAACAAAAATACCCAATACACCTTAAAATGGTCCATCTTAGATTCTGGAACTCCATACCAGGGCCAGCGCTCCAATTGCAAGCTTTGCCTAACGGAGGCGTTCCATATTTTAAAATACAATTCTCCCACTCTACTTAATCGATATAACGAAGCGTTTAGCAACTGCAACCACCGCTCTTTTCACACATTTAGGTTCTATCACAAGCAAAATTGCACAAACGATCACGCAACATAATCGCACAACCCCCCACAGGCAACCTATTCAACCTGGCAAAAACATCCATCTTTCACCATCTTTTGAATAGGATTATTTCCTTTCGATCATCTCACCACACATATACCACCAAATCTATTTCTTATATTCTCAAATTCACAAGAACACCACCTACGCATACAGACTACATCACTTCTTTCAATCCCTTTCCACCGTCTATAATTAGGCTTGACAGCATCCTAAAATATGATACTACTAACTACCTTTCCCACCCATCCCTTCCCTTTATCTCTGTCCTTGGTTTATCACTCATACCCCCACCACCTATATACTACACACACGCATTCCTTCCTACTCACTAGACCTTTTAACCTCATCCCCCTATTCCTCCTTCACTCTATATGCTCATCCCCTCTACCCTGTTAAGACCAACTGACCATAAATATATCGCTACCATCCTCCGCCTCTATCTCTCCTCTATCCCCTCTCACATTCTGTCTTCATGACTTGACCTAATTACCGCTCACTTTTCACTTGACTTGGCCATTCTTCAAGTAAACAAGCAAAAATCCATCGCAATATGGAATATATGTACCTCTGCTATCTATGCTAAATCAACTTTCGCTCCAACATAAATTTCCGGATTATCCACACAGGGATTACTTTGCACGGATTTCTACACGGATATTTACCACTGGAATGAAACTACACTTCAAGTACTGTTCTCTCTTTTTTCAGCACATCACACTCTTTACCACTTCATACTAAAAATATCCGCCTATGGATATAATAATAGATTACTTTATTTTTTCTGTCTCCGATGAAGGGAAGTACTGGATCTTCCCAGAAACAGCTGTAAGACTCTATCCATAAAATACTTCTCCGACCTTACCTTTGCTCCCTTTATCTTTTTGTTTTTATATATTTACATATACACACGCTAATACACGACTTATAATACCCAATCCTGTTCATACAACGACTGGGGCAAACTAGGCGGTATACAGCACTTACTCGGTATTACCTGTATCCTCCTGGGTTTGGTTAAATCCAATACCCTCCTCAACCTTATATATATATATATATATATATATATATATATATATATATATAAACAAATAGTAAATGAGTATATGCATATATACGTACAGGTATGTGCATACCGACATCCACCTGTATGTATAGGTGCATATCTGGGTACAGGACATTGCAAACGAAACGTAGACAAGAAAACACACAAGCCACATAGAGAACGTTTTCCTTCATCAGCTACCCCCGTTTTAACACCGGCGTTTCGAAGAGCTGGGTATATATATATATATATATATATATATATATATATATATATATATATATATATATATATATATATATATATATATATATATATATATATATATATATATGAATATGTATGCATTATATACATATATATATATGTTTTTTTTCATCTCCCATTCAGTTGCCTATCAACTAACACTTTTGTTTTCATTTCCCTACACTTTTTTTTCATTTTCTCTTCTTGTTTTCATTTTATCTTCCGCCTTCTTTTCTTCTTCTTTTTTCACCTTTTCCTTTGACCTCTGTCTTCATCTTAACATACACATCTCTTCTACCCTCTCTGTCTACTTAATACTACCACTACATTCACAAATTTTCATTTACACCACAAGACCCCTTTGAATGAACAGCACATGGAATCTACGTCTCCACACTTTCCATTTGTAATGACAAAATATGAACTCCTACTGGAATTTACATACCACGGACAGGAAGCATTTATACCACTTCTACACACCACTTCCTTGGATAACGGAATTGCAACTATAACATCTTTATACATAAAAATTTTTATTTCTACATTCATTCTCCTATTTCTCTATATACTCCTGATTTGCTTCCTTTTCCAAAATAACTCCTATATTGAACTCTAATATATCCCTCTACTTAACCATCTCACATCGTCTCTGATGAAAGGATATCCCTATTATCCCAGAAACAGCTGTAAGACTAACTTTCTCTTTATAAATGTCCTGAAAATTCCACACAGCCTTGGCTTTGTTGTCTCATTTTACTTAACACACACACACACACACACACACACACACACACACACACACACACACACACACACACACACATGTACATAAACAATACAAATTCAGTGTGTGTTGCGCTTCATTACTTAATAAATGAAACAATGTACGGTAAATAAACAAACGACATAACGTATACTGAATGTAAAAACGAACGGGATACAAACAGAAGGTTCGTAATTCTTCATCAGTTATGGACAATTGGTCATATTTAGTTTCACACCTTTGGTGGTTACAAAGTCTTTCCCTGATTATAAACCTATATTGAACAAACACTTTTCAAGATACCAAAAACAGCTTTTGGTACACTTATAGCATCTACCTAGAAATATTTATTGACATAAAATGAAATTCAGTTAACTTCAACATTAGCCCCTTTTGTGGCTCGGGGCACATCTAATCGATATTCAATTTCACGCTATGTATAATGAAGCTTATCCTGGCCTTTAGAGACTGAAGATCATGAACTGGTGTACTGGACACTTTGTCTTTCAGATAACCTCCCAAACAGAAGTCTAGCAAGGTAATGTGTTGTGAAGGTGGAGGCCATGATGTTGATCCACCTCTCCTAATCCACCTGTTTGGAAATGTTTTATTCAAAAATTGACGGATACATATGCCCCAGTGTGGAGGAGCTCCATCTTGTTGGGAAATTATAGAAGGCGAAATTCCTCCAGCTGGGGTACAATATAATGTTCCAGCATGTCCAGGAAAACGTTTGCTGAAATGGGGGACTCGTCAAAAAAGAAAGGGCCAATGACCCTGTCATACATTAGGCAGCATCAAACATTAAACTTACAGCTGTCTCTTTTGTGCTCTACAATAGCATGTGGGTACTCCGACCTCCATATCCTGATATTGAGTTTGTAAACTTTTCCTGATATGTGAAAAGTTGCCTCGTCAGAAAACGCGAGACGTTGAAGATATTCATTGTTCGTATCGATTTTGTTAAGAATTTCTTCTGCAAAAGCAGCACGTTTGAGAAGATCGTTTGGTTGCAAAGATTGAACGATTTGCACTTTACATGCACGCAGTTTCACGCGTTTGTGCAAAATATTGAAAATGATTGGTTGTGGCACTCCTAGTTCTCTTGAAACTCTGTGAGTTGATTTCTTAAGGCTAAGTTGATAAGCAGTACGCACAGCATCAACAATCTCTCCACTTGTTCGTGGCCAGCCTGTTCTCTCTAGGTCACCAACGTTACCAGTGTCCTTGAATTTGTTTTACCAGTTCTTGATGATTTTAACACTTGGGGGATTTCGGCCGTATTCTTTTCTAAAATTTCATTGAACAGTAATTGCCGACTTAATTTCACAAAACCACAAAACACATTGTGCCTTCCCTTTCATAGATACTGTTTTGATATGTTAACTTTATCTGAAAAAAGAGAAAATGTGATTTAAAATAATGAAACAGCACATATCAATAATCAATTGTGAAATTTTAGACTTCGGTTTTATAAACTTCAACAACGAAAATGTTTAATTTGAAATAGCAACAAAGATATGATATTTCAGAATCAGAGAAAGACTTTATAATCCCCCTGTTTATACATAAACAGTTATATATAATCCCCCTGTTATATATAAACATATATATATATATATATATATATACACACACATATATATATATATATGTATATATATATATATATATATATATATATATATATATATATATATATATATATATATATACATATATATATATATATATATATATATATATATATATGTATATATATATATATATATATATATATATATATATATATATATATATATATATATATATGTGTGTGTGCGTGTGTGTGTGTGTGTGTGTGTGTGTGTGTGTGTATTAGTCGCAGCATGGTCGAATAGCTAACAAGTTCGCTTCGCAACCCATGTTCGATCGCACTATGTGGAATCTTGGGCAATCGGCCCATACATTGTGATTTAAATTGGGTAGAAGGATGCTGCATAAATGTCTGGCAGGTGGATTATACCTTTATATCGGAGTGTTACAGCTTTCTCACAACATACTGTTTCATAGTGATTCTACCTGAGAATTATGTTAAGAGTACACATGCTAACAGAATGCTCAGTAGTCTCTTACACATTTAATAAGGATGAACTGAATCCCCAACATACACACACACACACACACACACACACACACACACACACACACACACACACACACACACACACACACACACACACACACATTCTCATATTCATACTCAACGGCTACACATTTTCTTAATTCTGAGAATAGCGATGAATACGGTGAATACAGCATTACAATTTCAAGCAATATTTGCAACATTTTCCTTTCACATACACGACTTATTTCAAAAGTAGAGGCATGAACACCATTATCCTTTATTTTTATTACGCCATCTACATAAATTCGAGTCGTGATGATTAGAGAAATCGATTTGAAGAATGGAATATATGCAAAAATCATGAAATACAGTGTATGAAACCAAGGAAATATACTGCATATTTCAAAATGTACTTCCATATTTTATTTTACATTTCGTGCAGTGTTCAATTATATTTCTAGTACAAATATGTGAACGATATTCAGATTGATTCGATACTAAAACGTCATTTATTTTCAGTCAAAGAGAAATTATAATAAAATTTAATCCATTAAATTTGAATGAATTTCTTTTATTTATGAGTTTGAGTTTCGTTAATTTCTTTTAAGCAGAAACAAAGAGGAAACAAATGATTCAGAAGTGTTGGGAATATCAAAGTGATGTGAGAGCTGGTGTACAAAAATATAATTTTAGGAAACTGAAGTGTAAAATTTCGACTTAATATATTTATTTCTCTTTGTGCTTGGCATATTTACTGTGTAAATTGTTTCTCAAAATACTATACATCCATAAACATGCACATAAGTACACACGCGCACACACACATATACACATACGTACATACACAGATACACACACACAAATTTATATTACATGGTGATGCAACAAATGTGATAAGTTCATTTTCCTTAACTGCAAACATTGGTAAACGGAAATAATACACACACACACACACACACACACACATACACACACACACACACACACACACACACACACACACACACACACACAAACATATACACCGAGTTTTTGTGAAATGCTTTTGTATGCAATTATATTTGCAATTATATTTACACATATATACATACATACGTATATGCGCGTGCGCGAGTGTGTACATACAGTAACAGATTTATTTTAAATAAATATTTATAAATAAATATAAATAACTATTTATTTTAAAATTCAAGGGAGGTAATAAATTTAATATTTTCCCTTTGTTCTATATTTCATTTGAAAATTTTGGTACATTTCTATTTGATGTCATGATTTACCGATTTTTGTTATAAATGATTTTCAAATAATATATTTTGAAAACAAGAAAAAAAAAAAAGAAACAACAAATTGTACCCACCCGCCAAAAATGTGAATTTATTCAATGTTTCCGTTGAATTTCCTGTTGCTATACAAGAGAAACCAAGGTTGTTGTTGCATTTTTGGTCAACGATTTATGTTTTTTCCTTGCATGCCACAGAGCGCGCGCGCACGCACATACACACACACACACACACACACACACACACAGAAGACCCCAAAAATCAAATGTTTAAGAATACTTCACTCCCAACTACAATAAAAGACTGTCTAATTAACGGAAAAGTAATGAGTAAAGACGAGGAGACCAGAAGAGATTGATGACAAAAAAGAAAAAAAAAATATCCATTCATTCATGGATCCATCCATTCATCCATCCATCCATCCATCTACACTCACATTTGCGGGAATTGTCGTGGAGGTCCTAAAGCATTTCCTCCACAGGATCCTCTCAGACGCAACCGTCATTATACGTCTCGGCTGGATTCCCGAAATGATCAGCTGAGGCTATCCAACAGTCTCGCTCTTGTTCTACCCTTAGGTCTCCTGTCTGTTTGGCTCGACTTGCAGAATCCTTCTTGCGATTCTTTCCTGCAATATTCTAATAGCATATCTGTAATACTAGAGCTGTGATTTCTCAATGCAGAAAAGTCGCAGCTCAACGTGGACAGATTCACTGATCTCCGAGATCTTTTGGTCATTACCCAACATTTACGTCAGATCAAAGGTGAGAATAGGCATGAAAACCTAACTGGAGCTAGCGAGTCAGTAAAACAGTTGATTTTGACGTAAATCTATTTTGATTTTTTTCTACTATTTGAAACTACTTATTCTTGGAGTCAGTGAAGTATATTACAAATACCTTCAATCAGTAAAACAGCCAATTGTGCTTCTTGTTAGGTGAATACATATTTATTGATATACACATATTTATTGATATACAACAAATGTGAAATTAAAACATAGGCATAACAGCATTCTTGTCATGAATACAAATAATTTACTGAAACATTATTAATTTCACTAAAATGTTATCTTAATGTTTTGGACACAATTAAGGCGGTTAGCTGGCAGAATCGTTAGCGCGCCGGACAAAATGCTTAGCGGCATTTCGCCCGTCTTTATGTTTTGAGTTTAAATTCCGTCGGGGTCAACTTTGCTTTTCATCCTTTCGGAGACTATAAAGTAAGTGCCAGTTGAGTAGAGGGGTCGATGTAATTGATTTAACCCCTACCTCAGAACTGCTGGCCTTGTGCCAAAACTTGAAACCAATATTTTAGATACAATTATTTTAAAAATAATTTCTATTGACATTAATCGACTGCCACGTTTATTACTAATATACACAAATATATTCACAAGTGTGAAAGCTTTTATGAAGTTGAACGACCTGCAAGAGATATCAGTCATGTCTCCCACAAAAGCCAGAAAGTTACACAATAATGATGAAAACGGAACATTAACTACAAAAGTTCTTTATAGAGAAATCGTCGAAATAAATGCAAAGTTTGTAGGAGTTGCATGATGTGAAATAAAATAATTTTAAAATAAATGTTTTTTTAGTCAAACAATATTAAAGGATTGTTCAGATCACTTAGACTTCGTTGGAAAAGACAGCCTAAATTTCAGCAATTTACCCAATAACTCCCTCTCCTCCAATAATATAGCATTTTGTTCTGAAAATAGAAGTAGAGTTAAATTGTTTCCAATTCTTTCAAGAGCTTTTTGTATTAACAGAACATAGTTAATATTGCAGTTAATATCTATTAGTATCTATAGACAGACAAACAGATAGATTGCTAGCTAGATAGATAAATAAAATATCATAAATATATTGGGTTGGAAAGAAAGTAATTTCGTTTTTTTTTTTTAGTGTTAAATAGAAGACATTTGTTTTCATACAAAGAATGAACTTAAAATCAATTATATATTTTCCATTTTGTTCGATGACCTTTTGCCATCTTTCTGGCAACTTCATGATTCCGCGCTCATAGAACTTCTAGCCCTTATCAACCAAAAACTGAAGCAAATGTAATTTCAGGTTATCATCATTATTGAAAGTTTTGCAAACTTCGAAATAAATGGTAATCTGATGGTGTGAGGTCAGGGCTACATGATAGATGTAACAAGTTCCAATAATTTTTCAGGAGTTAGCAAAGACGTGTGTAGTCTAGCGTTGTCACGGTGAACACGATTCCTTTACGATTTGCCAATCCTGGCTGTTTTTTCTTTTTGATTGCTCCCTCCAGTTTCATTAGTTGTTGACAGTAAACATCTGAATTGATCGTTTGGTTCCTTGGAAAGCAGCTCAAAATACACAACACCTTTGTAATCTCACCAAATTGACAGCCTTACCTTTTTTTAATGCAATTAAGCTTTCGATGTGATTTGTGCTGGTTCATTACGCTTGGACCATGATTGTTTTCGATTGCTATTATTGTAGACAATCCATTTTTCATCACCAGTGATAGTTCATTTCAAAAGAGCTCGATTGCATTACATTTGAGATGCATATCGCAAATATTGATTCGTTGTGTTAAGTGAATCTCTTTCAATTTATGTGGAACCCGAATATCGAGCTTCTTAATGAGTCTAAGACTTTTTAAGTAATTTTCAATTATTGTGTGTGATACATTTAACCTCTCTGCAATCTCTCGCACAGTTATATGACAGTGAAATTCAATTATAGTTTTGATTCGGTCATCGTCAACTTCAGTAGGTCGACGTTGGTCATCTTTGAGTGAAAAATCTCCAGAACGGAATGTGCATTCAATACCATAAACTTCACACATCTCTTTGGGAGCCTCAGTAGCTTTCTTGCATTTACGGAAATAAAAAAAGCAAAATATGGCGAAAATGTTCATTTTTGCACTCCATGTTAAAATTGACACTGAACTAACAGCTGTAAACAAAATTACGCCCAATTTTCTTCTAAAATAAGCTAAAAGTAACGGCTATCAAATGTCAAAAAGAAAAATAATGATATTGACATAAGTCATTCAAAAATGTCGTAACGCTATCTATTTGCGAAAAACGAAATTACATTCTTGCCAACCAAATATAAATGAAGCATTACTATAATGAAATCATGGACACAGAAAGATAGGTATGCAAATGTACGCACACATATTCACACAATGCTGTGATTGATTCGGTTATCAAATTCGTTATATAAATTCTAAATCCGAGGACAGTATGTACATACAAAGTATAGATGGACAGTTTTAGCAAGAACGCCTTTTATATTTCCATACACACACATGCACACACTCATATATGAATACGCAAACATATATATAGTAAAGAATATGTGCAATAACAGTATATATATCAAACGAAAGAAGTAGCTGATGATCTAGCATTTCAAGTTATATCCTTTATCAAAGACAACAAAAGAAATAAAATGGAAAGTAAGAAATAGAAATGACACTAAATGTAGGATGTCTACTTGCGTTGCAAGCCTGGGGTAAAATGGCAGATAGATAATGGAAAAGAAGGATCGAAAGTTGAGACACGATCTGGATCCTAGTGACAGTAAATGAGAAAAGAGAAAGAAGGGAATAGGAAAGGAAGAAAAAGAGTCAGAGGGCATGAAGAAGAATGACAGAAAATGAGAGAGGGTGAGAAAGCGAGACAGAATGGTGGCGAGAAAGCTCTTGATATGGGCTTGTGAGTGTTAAATGCACTATAGTTAAATCCGTTATATTACCATTTGTATAGATGTGAAATAGCATCGTATATGTGTCACAGATTATAAAGTTCAAGTGTCTATGTATGCAGTAGTCATTCTTGCAATGTAATACATTTAGCTGTGAATTTGTGTGTGATTCTGTGTGAGTGTGTATACATAAACACATACATATATGCATACATTCATACATATACGCATGCATGTGTGTATGTATATATATATAATTTACACATATACATACACACATACATAAATACAAACTCAAGCATATATATATGTAGGTACATACATATACATTTTCACGCGCGTATAAATATATACATATATATATATATATATATATATATATATATATATATATATATATATATATATATATATATATATATATATATATATATATATATATACGAGCAGAATTTAGATTAGTTGAAATATGTTTGTCACATATTCCAACTACTAAGGGCAAATACACTGCAATTACCGCGGGGGAAAAAATAAATCTCTCTTATGGTAAAAAGGTGTGAAAACACCCAGTTCGTTCAGCCGCCATCTCTCGGGAATCTGAAACATCGATGTTTCGAGTTTTTTGACTCTTGTCAACGAGATGTACCTAAGAGGAGCAACTCTGAACGAACTTAATAAAGCTGTAGCTTTATATATAATTTAGTCAACACGTTGACTGATTTGCGCTAGTAGATCGCCTGATCTAATTAATTAGCGGAGCATAGGCGCAAAGCAGTGTTTAGGTATGAGCAGAATTTAGGTTAGTTGAAATATGTTTGTCACATATTTCAACTGCTAAAGGCAACTACACTGCAGTTACTGTGGAGAAAAATAGAAAGAATGTGGTTGCATTCTCATTCAACTCATAGTTGGCTTTGAAATGTTTAAATTTATTCCAACTATTCTGATTTACGCAGTGTTGCACGTTACACTCGCACACACACACACACACACACACACACACACACACACACACACACACACACACACACACACACACATACACAGATATATGTAAATATCTCTGTCTGTCTGTCTGTCTGTCTGTCTATATATATATATATATATGAAGTAGAATAATTCATGCAAAGGGAAATGAGGAAAGCTTCTAACAATGCATAGATGAAAGTTGAAAAACCTTTATATATTTCGGGTGCAAAGGCTCATCATCAAAAGTGTACAGTAAAAAAATGGGTGTCTACACAGATCCTGCCATTTGGATAGCTGGATGGGCATGTGACCTCGTTTTAGTCTGGTATTTGTGCTAATAGTAGCAGATCCGAAAATGATAGCGTTGTCGGTGCCATAGAGGTCACACTGAGAACGGTGGTGGTGAAGGTAGTTGTTGATGGTGGTAAATGTCGTGGTAGTAGTCGTTGATGGCGTAGGTGTTATTTGTGCTTTTAGTAGTCCTTGCCAAGGTGGTAGCTGTAACAGCCACAAGCCTCATCACGGCAAGCGACGGCAGTGGTGGTAGCTGTAACAGCCTCAAGCCTCATCACGGCAAGCGACGGCAGTGGTGGTAGCTGTAACAGCCACAAGCCTCATCACGGCAAGCGACGGCAGTGGTGGTAGCTCTGGCGACTGTGAACATAGTGCTAGTAAGCGACAATGCCAATCACTATCGTACTGACGATGACGCTGATCATGGTCACAGCGATGTAGGAGCAGTCGGTAATTTATAGGAGTTACCGGCTCAACTCCCATTGATTATTGACATTCGGTGGATCAGTCGGTGGATCAGTAAGGTTTCCTTGATACAGAAATTTCCTCTATTTCTCTCTGTGGCCAACATTGAAGTGTCTATCCCCTTGGTGGTAATACTGCGTTTGATTAAGTGCTTGCAGAAGAAAACCCGTTGGTAGTCAGGTGTTCCTTCTGTCAGATGTGGAACGGTCGGACCTTACTATCGATGTAATAATGTCCGCATTAGGAACACCACATCTGGTACACCACGTATGTCTGCAGACTCTTGCTCGTGTAGTGGATAAAACACAGTTTACCAGTGTGCAGAGCTGTTATTCCGCGTGTGATTTCCTCGTTGACAGATGTTTATGCAGTGACGGACCCGATTGGGCTAGCACGATGACCTTACGGATAGCAAAGGTAGTCCAGAGAGATTCTTCTTGGCACGTTTATTTGGCTTGTATCCGTGTAAGGTATTTGTAATGAATGCTGGGAATCTGTTGATTCCAAATATCTTGAGGAAGCATGCAACTTGTGTGTCCCTGCTGGCGCCGTCATTGCATCTGTTGTGTACAGAGGTGATCTCAATATGTATGTAGCCGGTCTTAACACTGATGGGGAGGATTGACTTATAATGGACGAAGTGTTGGCATGCTGCCTTTCGGTAGAACATTGTGTCAATTCTTTCCCATTTATAATGCTTCATCGAAAGTCAAGTAAGGAGAGGGAACCATTGTCATTCGGGTGTTCGATGGGGAAATCGATGTGTTGGTCCATATCATTGAAAATTTCCTGTATTGTAGAGGCATCCTCAAGGCATGAAGTGAGCGTGAGGATATCGACCACAAACGTGGTGAAAAAGGGAGCATGTGCAGCGGGTACTGAGTGCTCTAGCGAGAAGGCATGTGAGACTGGACTCTAAAGACAGGCCTGAATACTATCTGTATGTATTACCGACGGAAGTGTGTGTCGGCAACTCTCACTGATAGTTTGCTGCTGGCTATCGAAGGTGGCAAGTCCGAAATAGTTTAAGTCCAAGCAGACGACGCATTCTGTCATCAGGTCGACCGTGGGAAGAGCAGGAGCTGAGGTGTTGAGCGAGACCACATTTCAGCTGAAAATATATCTGTACTTCTGAGCTTCGAGTCGGTATACTCATTGAATGACCTCGTCTGGGCAATTGACATATGTGTGTGTGTGTGTGTGTGTGTGTGTGTGTGTGTGCGTGCCTCTACCAACGAATCTCTCTCTCTCTCTCTCTCTCCCTCTCTCTCCCTCTCTCTCTCTCTCTCTCTCTCTCCCTCTCTCTCTCTCTCTCACACACACACACACACATACCTATATGTATACATCTATTACGAAAAGGTCTTCGATAGCGTCGAGATGGACGCAATGCTAAAGTTTCTGTATATGCAAGATGTCGAGTCACATTACACCAAGCTACTCACAAATGTGAACTCTGGATGCTATCGCCACCAATAAGCGTTCCAGTTGAGAAGGACGTCGAAGAAGAAGATACCATCTCTCCAAACCTCTTCACTGCATGTCTAGAAGTGGTCATCAGAGACATTGACTGGACAGGTGGCGTGAATATCAACGGCGAGCTACACTTACGATTCACAGATTACATCGTTCTCATCACCAAGACCATAGACCAGCTGCATACCATGCTAACAAAGCTGGACACCCATAGCTCAGCTGTAGGCCTTAAAATGAATCGCATGAAAATAAAATACATGCGATCTGAAGACGTAACAGGGTGGTGGGAAACGTTGAAATCGAGGAGATAAGGGAATACTTCTATTTATGGCACTCAGTGAATAACGGCCGAGACACAGATGATGAAATCTCGAAGAATACAAAGTAAGGATAGAAGGCATTTACCTCAATAAAGGATGAGCTCAAAGAAAAGCTGGACAAGACCATACGAACCAGACTCTTCAATTGCCCCGTCTTACATGCTGTCTTATACGCAAATGCGACGTGGGCTACTACGAAGAGGGAAGAACATTGATTGGTTGCGACGGAGAGGGCCGTGGAAAGAGTCATGCTTGGAATATCATTGCAAGAGCACATCAGAAATAAAATAATTTGGGAACGGAGCGGTGTGAATGATGTAATTTCAGATTGCTGAAAGCATAAGTTCCGCCGGGTCTGATAACGATCACAGACAATAGGTGGACCCGTGAAGTTGCCGAGTGGTATCTAAGAGATCAGAAAAGGACACTTGGAAGGCCTCTACGACGATGGACAGACAATTTAGTTAAATGACTTGGGCCAAGATGGAAAACAATGGCGCAATCAAGAAAAAGTTGGAAGTGTATTGTGACCATCGATGTATAGCACCATCCTATGGTCAGATGATTCTAATGATACTGTGATCTGCATATATACACTCACACACACACACACACACACACACACACACACACACACACACATACACACACACACACACACACACACACACACACACACACACATATGTATAGTGTACATTTATACACATGCTAATGCAGACAGAAATATGCATGTGAAAGCATAACATAAGTACGTTCATACATGCATACGTAGTAACAAATTTTGTGACACAAAGTTGCTTCCATATTTATTTGACAATACTACTACTTCACCACGTTTTAGTGCGGAAGCTATTGGACAAAATTACTCGGTCTTCTAAGATTGCTATATCCCTTCATATCACAGGAATATTCTATTCCGATCGTTAATGAAATTTTATTTCTTATTTTGTTTATTTCTTCATTATTTTGCTTAATTGATAAAATTTACTTTTTGTTTAATAATCTGGTTTCTTTGTGTCTGACTTTGTCTGCTTTTCCTTGTCTTTCATTGTCTTGTCCTGATTAAGAAATAGTTTCTTTACCAGGAAATTCGACTCCCAAGAGAAAATAATCTTCCTTTGATTGTCAACGAAGTTAGTTGGTGGATTGTAGAAAATAATACGTTTAAGGAGAATGGTGAGGAGCAGGTTTTTTTTAAAGACAAATTAGCTTTCTATCATTGAAAAAATTTCTTTTTCACTTTCTTTATATTGTACCAGGTTTTCTGAATAAAATTTACAGAGATGCTATGTAGTAGCTCTCACATCTTCACATGAGCAAAGCACTCACTCAATGTGGCATATTAAAGATATATTGCTAGATAGCTACGGAAACGGACACTGTATTGTACATTTCTTGCATCCATCACAAATATATTCTCGTAATACTAATCAGTTATAGCGATATACATAATAGACAACATAGGTTTCATCATATATAGTCACAAGGTATATGTATACCATAAACACACACACACATACGCATACGCACACACACACACACACACAGACACACGCACACACACACACACACGCAAACACACGCACACACACATACACACACACATGCTTGTTTTTATGTCAAGTCTCCTATGTAAACAATTGAACATTACTTTTTAGTTGAAAGGATATTTATTAAATTTTACATAATATTTTAGTTGAATCCTAAAACGCAAAAACAACTTTCTATACAAAAATGTTCGTGTCCGTTTACACTTTTACTGACATGCATTAAAAGAAAAAAATGTCCATGTCCGACCAAAATAACTGCCTTCACTATAACTTTGTCTTAACTTCCACACTACAAACACATACTTTCCACCTATTCGTCTCTATACTTTTCCTTACACTACTACTTCCTCGGTCTGCCTACGCAATAACTAACTACCATCTACATAGCGCCATCCCCAGTAAAAAGAATAAAAAAAGATTCACCAATCGAAAAGGAACCAAAGTCAGATGAATATGAGCAAGCCAAAATTTCGAAGTCACTGTATATATATATATACAGCGAGAGAGAGAGAGAGAGAGAAAGAGAGAGGGAGAGAGAGCGAGAGAGAAAGAGAGAGAGAGAGAGAGAGAGAGAGAGAGAGAGAGAGAGAGAGAGAGAGAGAGAGAGAGAGAAAGAGAAAGTGAGAGAGAGAGATTGATATATGTGTGTGTGACTGACAGACTGACTGGCACTCCGTCGATTACAACAACGGGGGTTCCAGTTGATCCGGTCAACGGAACAGGCTGCTCGTGAAATTAACGTGCAAAGTGGCTGAGCACTCCACAGACACGTCTACCCTTAACGTAGTTCACGGGGAGAGTCAGCGTGACAAGGCTGGCCCTTTGAAATACAGGTATTGTCCGTTTTTTTGCCAGCTTAGCGGACTGGAGCAACATGAAATAAAGTGTCTTGCTCAAGGACACAACGCGACACCGGGAATTGAACTCACCACTTCTCGACCGTGAGCCGAATACCCTAACTACTAAACCACGCGATTTCACACACACACACACACACACACACACACACACACACACACACACACATATATATATGTATATATACACATGTATAAATATATATATATATATATATATATATATATATATATATATATATATATATATATATATATATATATATATATATAGTAAAATGTACATATACACACATACTTTACAAACCTAACGATTTGGAAGAAAATCAAAAGAGACTGAAAGCATCGGAATCATACCCTCAATGATATTATATGCAAACATTGTGTGTGTATGTCAGTGAACGTGTATACGTTATAAGTTTTTGTTTGTGTATATTTAACAGAAAAGATGTTATTGTTTCAAAAGAGCTATGTTTTCTCTCTAGCTTTTAACGTTTAAGCGTTAACTATTAGGCAGAATTAATACAATATTCAACCGCTAATTTAACGCTACGTATAATAACTATGCATTGGGCCGACCGTTTTTAAGGATTATTATATCTATAACAATTGTTGCGTCTCTTTTTTGTGTCATTGTTGGTTTCTAATCCTCTGATAATTCATTATTCTTCAATATGCTAAAATGTATAATTTTAAAATCCATTGATGTGAATCTACGTTGAACTCTTCAAACACTCCCTGTTTTGGATACGAGCCAATGACAATGTTTACATGACTAAGCAAATGCAAGAAGCTTATATTACTACTGCGTATTTCATCATTCATCACATGGCTTTGACTGTGAGTTCACACAAAACAGAACATTGGCTCACGTGGTTTCCCATCCATTCTTGCCTATTGCAGCGAGTTCAATTTCTACTGGCTCAACTTCGCCTTTCATACCTACTATGATGTCAATAAAATCTGTGGCGCCTAAACACACTATCGTCTCATTCGACTATAGCGTTCCCTATAAATCTGAAAACTTAGCAAGAAATATGTAATGAGAACAGTTGAAGCAGAGATAATCGACACTCTTCCAGTATCTGATTATAAAATTTTACTGATTTTATATTTGCAGCAAGTTTGGGAAGATCTTAAATGTTACACTAAACTCTATCTTTCCCCAAAAGTAGAGGGCATTTCTATCTTGTTAATAAACGTTAATATTATATCAGAGGAAGCGTCTGAAGTAATAAAACAGTCTTCTTTCTTATGCTATCGATTTAAATACAGTCAGTGTCAAGTTCGCCTTATCTTTTGATGTCATTAAAAATGTACCAACAATATATACTAGCGACAATAGGTAATTTTTGTCAATTCTGCAACAATACTCCTTGTGGTCAGTTAAGAAAGCATTGTAGGTGAAAATGAAAAATTTGGTCGTCTTAAGATCGCGATAACGGTTCAAATTACAGTTGAATCTATGATATGTTAATTTTAACACTTATATTGCTATGCTCCTTATGAAATGCAGACAATTCTATATAAAATATTTAATGAACATAATGTATAATTTATATCCTTGTTTTTTGCAGAGATGAGATTCTAAAGTTTCCAGAGATGAACTTTTGATGTTCGTTAAAAGTAAAAGTCCATATCCCTAGGAGGCTCACCGACTCTCCAAACATCTTTAATTCCTTTCTTAGCTTTAAACCTGAGTTCTCTGCCATCTCACCGTGTAGGTTGGATCGTCTAATTACTGGTTAATCAAGAAAATACACTCCATATTGATTTCAAGCTCCCCACATCTTCACCCTTGTCGGAATTCGGCTGATTTCGTGTAGAATTTTCTTGAAATTAAATGAATTTTCTCTCGTCTGAAAAAGCTTAGTGGGTATTTGAAGGATTCATTAACTAGACTCCAGTACTGTAGTAAAACTAAATCATTCGCACATCTGTTCTCCTATATTACACAACTAACCCATGAGAACTTCTGCAAAAAGATATACCATATTGTTAAGCTTGATCAAGATCTCGACTGCATCTGAAATTCTAGGCAAAATTACGTGTGTTTGGGTGTTAGTTCTGTCAACTTTGGTGCAGCTAGTACATTAGTAAATACTCCAGAGACCGTCAAACCGAAGTCCATTGGTAAGATTAGTAAACTCATTTTGTAAGATACCATTGTTTTTAACAAACTGACGCACTCTATCCTATAACGGTTCATGCACACCTGCACAACATGCTCTAACTTCTTTTTCTATAATCGTTCTTGAAGTGTCTCACCACAGACCTCACTCTAAATACTCAGTATTATATTTTTTATAACCTATTCTGCACCCTCGTCTGAGATCACATTTTCTACACGAGCTTCACATTAAACACGTTAGTCACATCAATCCGAGAGAGCCTAAACACTTCATGAGTACTGGTCTCCTCACGCAGAGCAAAGTATGGTACTTTAATGGGAGAAAGAAAGGTGAAGGTGTACTGTTTATGTCTTTCCTAAGAGGATAGTAGTATTGTTAAAAATAGCAAGTATGGTTTACAGAACGATTAAAAGGTTAATGTATCATGTTATTTAATCTTAAAACTAAATTTTAATCTTAAAACTAAGTTTTACAAGTAGAATTAAACTGACGTTTGTATAAATCATTCTCTCATTGAAACATTAATTTGGTCTACTTAGATATGATTAAAACTCCTTACAGTGAAGAAAAGTAGATAAATTAATAGTTCGCTATTCAGTATAATATTTCACGCTTCGCTTCCATCCATGCCAAATAGTTTGGGAACTGAAGTCTCATCCGTAAATAAGTGTAAAGAGACTGTAAACATCCGTTTCCTTTATAAGCGTTGTATATTAAATGTATTTCCTAGCAGTAACTTAAAATAATTAGACTGTTGTACTTTTTGAAAAAAATTCTGAGATGGCGATTTTATTTTGGGTGGTAGTGGTGAGAGTATCACTCAATACTGATTCTCAGACTGCATTTTTGCTTAATGCAGGTGTAGGCTATGTAGAAAGATATTAAAAATAGCAAAATATGGATACTTTACAGTATTTGAAATCCTCTTACTGTTATTGTCCAGTGTATGGTCGAATTTATTTTACTTATTATCAATGAAATAACCCCCAGACATGTGCAGGGTAAATTTAACTTACTACAGTCGTCTCACCAAGTTTATGAGTTTATTTCTTATATGTATGTATGTATGTATGTATGTATGTATGTATGTATGTGTGTGTGTGTGTGTGTGTGTGTGTGTGTATGTATGTACGGAGACTGATCAATAACTATCCGGATTGTTGCTATAGTAACGAAACTAAAGTACGCAGACTAAAGCCGCATGACAATGATTGACCTTGAACTTTGCTGTGCATGCGCATTAAGTTTTAACATTTTAGCTCACTTCCGCTGTTTACAGCAGTGCTTGGAAGGAAGGTATGTAGCGTGTGATCGTCGCATTGACCATGATAGAAGAAGTTGTCATGGTGACACCTGCTTAAAAGCCTACGCAATGTTGCAAAAGGTGTATGGAGGGGAGTGTAAGAGTCACACACAATTGTACGAGTGGTTTAGACGTTTCCAAGATGGCCGAAGAAACGTTGAAATTGACGAGGGTTCTGTGAAACACGCAACCAGGAGAACTGAGAAAGACATCGCAGATGTGCGTGCTACTGTGATGGGAGATCGTTGAATCACCATCTGTGAGTTATCAGAGGATGTGCAGACTAGTTACGGTTCAGTTCAGTCCATTATCACGTGTCTGCCAAGTTTGTGCTAAAACTGCTTTCAGGTGACCAAAAAGACTCTCGGGTTTCAGTTGAAAAAGATCTTCTTGATTGTCTGGAGAACGATGGAAATTTTTGAAAACTTTGCGTAGGCTTCTGAGCAGGTATTGCCAAGATCTTGGCAAAATTTGATGCAAATTCTCTGCTCAACTTTCTCTCTCATGATCAATGCGACGATCACACGCTACACACCTTCCTTCCAATCACTGCTGTAAACAGCGGCAGTGATCTAGAACGTTAAAACTTAGTACGCTTGTACAACAACGTTCAAGGTCAATCTGTGCCAAGCGGCTTCATTATGCGTGATTTAGTTTCATTACTATGGCAACAGTCTGGATACTTACTGATCAGACCACGTATGCATGTGTGACACACATAAATACTTACATACTTATCATGATGGTCATATTCAACGAAGAGTTTTCACAAGTGTTCAATATTACTAACGGGACTAAACAAGGTTGTATCATAGCTCCCGTTGTCTTTGCTCTTATTTTCTCAATAACGTTCTTTCGTGCCCATGGTGATCTTGTAAAAGCGCGTCAAATATAATTTTTGCACAAGTATTGATCTTTTTAATCACCATCCATTTAAAGCTAACACTTTAACCGGAACTAGCATAATACGTGATTGTTTTGCAGCTGGCGCTGCACTCATCGCGAAAGACAATCCAAAAATTTAAGAACTCCTCGATTTTTTTTCCACTTTCAAGTAATGCTTTTGTGCTATTCATCAAAATAAAAGAACAGAAGTAGAGTATCAACCAAACCTTATTCCTAAATTGATAAAAGGCGAGAGCTCACAAATTCTCAGATACAACAATCACATTTGGAGATAGCAACCTGAAATATGTGGAACACTTCAGCGACTTTAAAAGCCCCATCAACTCCCGTACGTCCTTAGATGATAAGTTTGTCAACCGAATTTCCAACACAAAAGAATCTTTTTGGAAACTTATCATTGCCTTTGGAATGAAAGAGGGACGTCTCGCAAATCGCTTTGTATCCAGTCCTTGTACTGACTACTCCCTTATATTGGTCAGAATTGTAGACCTCACATCGAAGCTGCATAAAACAACTTGAAACTTTTCACAAACATTGTGTTCGTTCGATCTGCGAATACAGTTTTCAGGGACAATTAATCTCCGACTCTGATATATTCACTAAATGTGGCATCAGCAGCATTGGATCATTTTTGAGTTAATCTCATCTTAGATGACACATGTCTCATCAGAATAAGACTTCTTGTGTAGCCAACTTCATGATAGCACGGGTTGCAGGTACGCTATAGACGTATTTCAAAAAGCAAACTTAAATGCAATCTGAAAATATAGCCCTTTTGGACCCTTTGATATATCTACCGTGGATAGCTCGAAACGGAGGACAAGTTGTCACCAAGGTATCATAAACTTCGAGTGAATCTTTTAAGTTAATCTGAGAAAATAAAAAACGCATACAACAAATAGATTCAACACACCAGAAGTATTGTCTGACAACTCCACAACCTGTTACCCAAACTATGGTTTGGTACACAAATCTCTTGTTGGGTTAGTGTCTTACAAGCAACATAAACATTCAGAAATTTTTGTTCTGTTCATAAACGGAAATTCCTCTCATAGACTTTCATAGATTTTCATAAACGGAAATTGACACGAGAGTCCATCACACACACACACACACACACACACACACACACACACACACACACACACACACACACACACACAGAGACGGAGGCACGCACACACATACACACGTACACCTCCACACATATGCACGCACACTCACACATTCACACACATACACGCACGCACGCACGCACACATACGCAATTGTATGTGTGCCTACGTGCCTATGTATATGTATACATATATATATATATATATATATATATATATATATATATATATATATATATATATATATATATATATATATATATATATATATATATATATATGTATGTATATATATGTATGTATGTATATATCCACATACATATGTCATAAACACGAAACAAATTTAACAGACGCTGTTTGATATTATATAAGATGAGTGCTGGTATGAAACTCTATAACGTAAGTTTATTAGTTGCTGAACTGATTTCCATAAGAAATTTTATCTTAAACGATAAACATTATTTTATGCTGATATATGAAGTAAATATCAATTTGTACTATGGTTTTTTGATGAAAGAGATGTTTATGCGGTCTTCTGTTTCTCTCCAATTGATCTGTCATCAGGCACTTTAAAACCCACTTATATAGAGAGGTTATTTCATGTTGGTAAACACGGCAATGACATTGCAAACCATTCATTGCTATTGCACTGTGTGAATTGTACTAAGTGGCATTGTATAGTCAGTGCTCTAAAGTTCTTTTTGTACTCGCCATACTAGAACGCTCTTACAGCGACGTTAAATAAGATTGCCATTCCAAATCACGAATCTTAGTTCGAGATTTTTTTTTTACAATACGTTCCTTGTTTTCATAGACAAAAGCTGATTTTTTCGTCATGTTATTTAGTGTCTCACCATGCTAGAGACTAATATAAATTTAAGAAAAATGAATTGGAAACTATCAGGTAGTAAGTTTTTCTACTATCATTTCGTTTTTTCCCATCACTAGCCTGCTTTTTTCTCTCACGCTCACTTATGTGAATATTCCACAAGCCTCCCACTCTATCTCTCATCCTTCTTCTCTTTCTCTCCTTATATCAACACCTCACAGGCCTGTTTATGTCTTTCTCTCTGCCTGTCCTCTTCTATATGAATATCTCACAAATCTCTCTCTGCCTGTCTTTCTCTCTCTACATCAAAAGCCTTCCTTTATCTTTCACACACACCTGTCCTCTCTTTGTCACCGTCTCACCACTTTCCTGTTATCGTTCATTTCCATCGTTCTTTCTTTCTTTCTTTCTTTCTTTCTTTCTTTCTTTCTTTCTCTCAATCAACATTTCTATACCTTGTTCTTGTCTCTTCATATCTCCCTGCATGTGCAAGCCGTTTAATGCACCCCTTTATATTGTTGAAGAAGCTCAAAAAAAAAAAATACTAATAGAGAAACTGAATAAACTAAAGCGAATAATAATAATAATAATAATAATAATAATAATAATAATAATAATAATTAGAAAATTAATGCCAAATAATTCTAAATGTAAAAATTTCAGCACTGAGTCCTGTTGTATAACTGTATATGTGTGTGTGTAAGGGAGAGAGAGAAAGAAAGAGAGAGAGAGAGAGAGAGAGAGAGAGAGAGAGAGAGAGAGAGAGAGAGAGAGAGAGAGAATAAGTGATTAAAAGAGAGTAGACGAAGTCAGTTACTTTTGAGTAGGCGTGGCATGAGAAATAAATGATGATTATTAGCAAACCAAGAGCATCATACGCATAAATGAAAATATTTAGCTTCAACCGGAAATTGAAACCAGAATTTTTTTCATGGAACTGTCACTAAGGAGAAAAGATGGCATTATGATCTCTTGGAAGACCTCAAAGACATGAAAAATGATGGGAGGAAGATGTCTTCAGACCAGCGGCTTAATCGAAAGGCATCAAAAGTAATGTTGTTGCTTCTACTGGGCGATGGATTATGTCTGTCATTACTTGTAGTCTTGTTTCGCAGGAATTTTATCAACTCCACATCAGTGCTAGACACTGAGATAAACGAAAAGGTTCTTGGTTAATGCTGTAATTAGTTGATATGCCAGCTTCTTTTCTTTGAGTTCCTCTCCGAAAAATATAACATAAACTATTCTCTACTTCAATGAAAGACGCTATGAAACTCAATCTTTCATCTCCTAATTACAATACACCACAGAGGCCAGTAATTTTTGCATATGATGGCACCCTATATAATTTCATTGCACAATCTTTGATCGCAGAACAACTCTAATAATCCACGATATTTTGTACACTTCGAAAGCGATGTTTTCTCGTGAAAATGTGACAATAAATGTGAAAACGCGAATATTACAACAAATTTGCTATGTCTTGAAGCGAAATTCAGTGCGAAGGCTAATGTAGCAGGCCAAACAATAGAGTGGAGATGTTGCTTGGCAACAATTAAGTTGCAATGACTAATGATCAAATTATTAGAGGCAACATATCCAGAAGGCACGTGCATAAATGCATAAATTGCAGTATTTATTCATGTTTTTCTTAATATATGCTTATTTGTGCAAAATAACGGCAAACACTTCTATATTCATAAGTATATACTATTAAATATGTACAAGCATCCATACATGCATAAGTATATATTTATAAATCATATATGTATGCACATATATGCACGTAAATAAATATATATGTATAAAGAGTGCATCTATGTATGCATGTATGTATCTATCTATCTATCTATCTTTCTATCTATCTATCTATCTATCTATCTATCTATCTAGTTCTCTTTCTCTCTACATTTATGATATATATATATATATATATATATATATGTGTGTGTGTGTGTGTGTGTGTGTGTGTGTGTGTGTGTGCGCGTGTATGCATGCATGTGCGCTTGTGTGTGTACGAAAGACGTTTTGAGATATGTTCATATATGTGTAAAAATCATATCTGAAATACATTTCTATTTATTCGATAGTTCGGTCACCTACATGTTAGTAGTTAGATAAACAGTAGACAGTTAATAATTTAAATGCTTAAAATCAGCTGTCCTGTACTATATATTTTTGACATGAAAGAGTTAGAATGTAAGTATCTGTCAACAATTCGAAATTATTTCTTCTCTTTTGCTTGATACTGAGTTACAGTGGCAAACAAAACAAAGATTTTCTGTAATACAAAGTTCTCCGAACTTTGATTTTGTCTCTAGATTTACATATACGCTGTAAAATGAATTGTCTTCAACACACACTATATATATATATATATATATATATATATATATATATATATATATATATATATATATATATATATCTGAGGGTGTCAGAAATTAATTGCGTTTTTCACCATTATGAAATATGAACCAATCACGCCAGAGCCAAGGTCGAATGGGCGGGAATTGTCTAGAAATAGTATATCACCTCTTCTATCCGGTAGTGTGCCATTCATAGTTATTTTGGGAATTAAACCCATGGAGGATAAGAACTTTATGAAACAACAAATTCGCCATTGCTTACTGTATGAGTTTCGAAAGAAAAGTACTGCTACAGAAGCAATGAAAAACATTTATGAAGTGTATCCAGATGCAGCGAAAGCTCGTACATGTCAGTTGTGGTTTAAAAAGTTTAAAGATGGTGATTGTGATATATCCGACAAGCGACGTTCTGGAAGACGACCCACTCTGAATGACTATCTTTTGAATGCGACCATTGTATCAGATCCATGTCAAAGGACCAGATATTTGGCACAAAAATTTAATGTTTCATGTTTAGCTATCCATGAACATCTCAAGCAAATTGGAAAAACATGCAAAGAAGGAATTTGGGTTCCACATGAGCTTACGCTTGAGAACCAAAGACAACGTTCCATCTGCAGCAGTCTTCTAACCAGGAATAACAACCTTTCATTTCTGCAGCGCATTGTTACAGCTGATGAAAAATAGGTTTTGCATTACAACAGAAAACTAAAAAGACACTGGTTATCATGTAATGAGAGGCCAGTTCTAAGACCAAAACCATCCACAAAAATTCTTGCTCGGTGGAATATGAAAATTATCGTCCATTACGTGCTACTTGAACATGGAAGGACATTCAATACAGATGTCTGTTGTCATCAACTTGATCATGTAAATGAAAAATTACGTCGAATGTGGCTAGCTTTGATAAACTGAAAAGGCGTTATTATCCAGCATGACACTGCACGTCAACACTCTTCAAAACAAGATCGTTAGGACCGGAAGTTCTTCCACATTCTCCATACTCACCTGACTTAGCACCTAAAGATTTCCATCTGTTCGGAACACTAGAACACTTTATAAGAGGTAAACCATTCAGAAACAGAGAAGTTGAAAACAGTTTCCCAGATATTTTTTCAGGAAAAGAAATAATAAGTTTCTTTGAATGTCGCATAAAAATGCTACTTGCCCGTTGGGCTGCAGTCGTTGAAAACGATGGTGATTACATTCTATTCAGATAAACGTAGTTTACATTCGTTTTTATATCCTTCTTGGAAAGATGCAATTACTTTCCGAACACCCAATATATATATATATATATATATATATATATATATATATATATATATATATATATATATTCTATGTGTGTGTGTTTGTGCGCACGTGCATGTATGTATTGTTGACGTTCACTTTTCTATCCAAAGTTTTTTAACCCCAAATTTACGCGCCATTATATTTAGATTTATTTACTTCAAGTTTGACAGTTGTAAACAATATGAGTACGTAAAAGCATAAGTATATATTTATATATTCTAGATCTATTTCTTTTCATAGTTTTGTCCTCTCCGGAGCTTTGCTCAGATGCAAAAGAAGTTTTTAAATGTTGAGTAAAGAGCTTTGCAGTATAGACAAGGTGTTCGAGTTAAATTTTGTCAGTTTATATAAAAGGAAAAAAAACAAAACAAAACAATATCCTATTCAAAAACAAAAGTATTTTTAAAAAATCAAAAAAATGTCTACCAGATTATGACTGAGAGATAACAGTTTACTCAAAGTAGCCGTCCTCAGCTTCCGTTACAGCCTCAAAACCGTTGCAGAGCCTGGTGCATGTGTTACTCACTGTGTCCTTGGAAGGATCTGCGAACACCTCCTTGAACACCAGCTCAGCCTTGGTGTTGCAGGCAGAGCGGTTGATGTCTTTCTCAACTGTACACCAAGGATTAAAATCTGGAGAGTTAGGAGGCTAGAAATTCTCCGACAACACTTCTGACTCTTTTCGGAGATATGGCAAAGAACCAAATCCTGCTGACACACATATGGCCTTCCAGCAGCAGCCCTCTCCAGCAGCTTCACATAGCCGTCTGAATTGAGCCTAAGGCTTTCTTCAAAGATATGGAGCGGCATCTTACCCTTACTGGCAACACACCTAAAAACCTGCTGGTCACGGCTTCGTAGTCTTCGTTGCAGCTGTCCATTTCACGTCATACAAGCTTTACAATATTCACAGGCTATTGAGCAGCATTCTCGACGACAATATTTTGATATCCGGCGTAAATCATCATGATACCGGCAACTCTTTTCCAATATTCAGATGGCATCCATCCTTTACATCAGCTAATTTCTTCTCAACAACTTCAGTCTTTAGACTGTTCGACGCCGTCGACTGTTCACCAATACATCAACTTGTTCCTGGAAAAAGAAAACATAAACGATTGTCAAATTTAGCCTGAATATTCTGATATATATATAAGACAAGATATGAATAAAGGTCATTACATATTTTCCTTTATTAGAGTAAATTTGACTTACAGTTATTTCCAGTAGCCATTAAAGGTACAGTACTGATAGTTTTACTCAATCGGTCTATTTATCAGTTGAGAAAAATTGTACAACCTAAAAAGATTAATGCTACTTTCGTCAGAGCCATTTCTAGTTATGTATGTATGTATGTATATATGTATGTATGTATGTATGTATGTATGTATGTATGTATGTATGTATATATGTATGTATGTATGTATGTATGTGTGTGTGTGTGTGTGTGTGTGTGTGTGTGTGTGTGTGTGTGTGTGTGTGAGAGAGAGAAATCCAAATATGAAACAACGAATGAGTTTAATAATATCTGGTTACAATTGTTTCTGAGCTCTAGTCTTAAAGCTAAATGTAAGAGCACATCATTTGATTCAAGCCTGATGAAGTTTCATGCTTAAGTATAAAACCATAAATATTACGCAACTTATCGCACGGAACTTTTTTGTGTAATGTCGTAAGAAACAGAGTGGTACCGAAACAATTATAACTTGCCATTAAATATATAATGGCTTTCTCTCTGTCGATCATTTGGATTATATGTTTCTCTTCACTAGACCCACACATTAGATTTGCAGCTGTAGTACTTGAATGTTCTTCACCAGCGAAATTTCAATTTTCCTTGAAACTCTAATTCCAGAGTATAGATAGCCACGAACACAGATTGAGTACTGCATTGGAAATACCCTGAGTTTCTACCCTATCAGGACC